>NC_057722.1:59414104-59536902 GCF_004010195.1 Chiloscyllium plagiosum
TCCTTCCTATTGGAAAGATGTTGTGAAACTTGAAAGGGTTCAGAAACGTTTTACAAGGATGTTGCCAGGGTTGGAGGATTTGAGCTACAGGGATAGGCTGAACAGGCTAGGACTATTTTCCCTGGAGCGTCAGAGGCTGAGGGGTGACCTTACAGAGGTTTACAAAATTATGAGGGGCATGGATAGCGTAAAAAGGCAAAGTCTTTTCCCTGGGGTCGGGGAGTCCAGAACAAGAGGGCATAGGTTTAGGGTGAGAGGGGAAAGATATAAAAGAGACCTAAGGGGCAACATTTTCACACAGAAGGTGTTACGGGTATGGAATGAGCTGCCAGAGGAAGTGGTGGAGGCTGGCAACATTTAAGAGGCATTTGGGTGGGTATATGAATACGAAGGGTTTGGAGAGATATAGGCCGGGTGCTGGCAGGTGGGACTAGATTGGGTTGGAATATCTGGTCGGTGTGGACAGGTT
The DNA here is from genome assembly GCF_004010195.1 of Chiloscyllium plagiosum. Lineage (NCBI taxonomy): Eukaryota > Metazoa > Chordata > Chondrichthyes > Orectolobiformes > Hemiscylliidae > Chiloscyllium > Chiloscyllium plagiosum. The sequence goes on from NC_057722.1 coordinate 59,414,574, forward strand.
GGACTGAAGGGTCTGTTTCCATGCTGTATATCTCTATGACTCTATAAACCTGTGTTGGCTTTCTTCAGTCTATGAGTGATCGCTGATATTCGATATATCATTTTTAAAAGTTTTCCCATCACTGAAGTTGAACGGACTGGTCTATATCAGTTGCATTTATCTTCACATCACTGTCAAGAAGGGTTTTTTAAAAAAAAATTCCTCATTCTCTAGTGCCAGTCCTCTTTCTAAAGAGTATTGCAAGATTAAAATCAACATCTCGGCATTTTTAAAAAGATATGCTTTCACTGAATATGGGCAATGCTGGCCAAGCATGCATATTCCTTATCTCTACTCGCCCTTGAGAGGATCAGTAATGCTCTCTGACAACCTCTTCCATCAGAAGCTTGAGCACATGTACTAACAGATTCAAGAACAACTTCTTCCCTGCTGTTGTTAGACTGATGAATGTTGGTTTTCTTCATGTTGATCTTGCTTTGCGCACTGTAACCTGCATGCTTCACTCAGTCCAAGCACCCAATGATCTATATGTCCTTGCTTACTATGATCTGCATGTACTGCTCACACACAAAGCTTTTTACTGTAACTAGATACACAGACAATAAATAAAATCAAGTCAATGTAGTGAGCTCCCTACTTGAATTGCTGTAGTGCATTTGTGTAGGTAGAGCTACAATGCTGTTAAGGGGGGAGTTCCAGGATTTTCTTATCATGATAATGAAGGAATAATGATTTATTTGTAAGTCTGGATTGTGAGTGGTTTGAAGGGGAACTTGCATGTGGTTGTGTTTCCCCTGTATCTACTGCCATTGTCTTTTGAGATCGAGAGAGTGGTACTGGAAAAGCACAGCTGGTCAGGCAGCATCCAAGGAGCAGAAGAATCAATTTTTCAGACATAAGCCCTTCATCAGGAATGAGGCTTGTGGGCCAGGGGGCTGAAAGATAAATGGGAGGGGGGGGTGGGGTTGGGGGAGGGTATCGTCGACCACGTGGGAAGGGAAGTTGCGATCTTGGAAGAAGGAGGCTATCTGGAATTTTCTAAAGTGGAAATGGTCGCAACTTCCCTTCCCATGTGGTCGACGATGCCCTCCAGTGCATCTGCTCCACTTCCCGCACTGCCGCCCTTGAACTCCACCCATCCCAATGCAACAAGGACAGAATCCCCGGTCCTCACCTTCCCGCCAACCCCCACACAGCCTACGACCCCCACAGACCACACTCCACTCCCGGCACGTTGCCATGCCACCTCAGGAAATGCAAAACCTGTGCCCACAACACTCCCTTCACCTCCTTCCAAGGACCCAAAGCATCCTTCCACATCCAACAGAAATTTACCTTTATCTCCACCAATGTCATCTGCTGTATCTGTTGCTCCTGATGTGGTCTCCCCTACATTGGGGAGACAGGATACCTTCTTGCGGATCATTTCAGAGAATATCTCTGAGACACCCACACCAACCAACCTCACCGGTCCGTAGCTGAACACTTCAACTCCCCCTCCCACTCTGTTAAGGAAATGCAGGTCTTGGGCTTCCTCCATCGTCAAACCGTTACCACCTGATGCCTGGAGGAAGACCGCTTCATATTCTGCCTTGGGACTCTACAACCACACGGGATAAACGTGGAATTCAACAGCTTCTTCATTTCCCCTCCCCACACATTATCCCAGTTCCAAGCCACCAACTTGCACCGCCCTCCTGACCTGTCCATCACCTTTCCCATCTATCTGCTCCACACCCCTAACCTATCACCTTCTCCCTCACCTTCATCCATCTATCGCTTTCTCAGCTACCTTCCTCCCAACCCCACCACCCTCCCATTGGTCTCTCAGCCCCCAATCCACAAGCCTCATTCCGAATGAAGGGCGTGTGCCCGAAACGTCGATTCTCCTGCTCCTCGGATGCTGTCTGACCTGCAGCGCCTTTCCAGCAACGCATTCTCGATTCTGATCTCCAGCATCTGCAGTCCTCACTTTCTCCTGAACTTGAACCACATATCCCACAGGGAACATGAGCAACAAGAAGCAGGAACCTTGGGAGCAGGAAGAACAGCCTCAACTTCAGTTCAACCAGCTGTAATCAGGGACGTTCGTGGACGCTGATGCTTCAATTGATTCCGAGTTGGTGGCATCGTCTGCGAAGTTGGCCCAGCTTCGAGTGAGGGCACCGTAGTGTGACGACTTTTGACATTGGTGGATCTGGCGAGGATGGTGGTGAGGCACTTGACTTGAGGTGAGGACATTGCTGGTGGTGAAATGGCAGTTGCAGCTATGGTGGCATCACAGCGCAGGCAGCATTGATGAGCCCAGCTCAAGACTCATGGCGGTGATGGCGGAACAGGTGATCTGGACATTTTCTCTTCCTTTTATTTCTGTTTCTTTAATTTCAGCTCGTTTTTAAAAAAATCTTGTTATGGTATTCTAAGTTGGCACTGGAGAGGGGGGACTTTTCACTGCACTCCTGTACTCAGAAAAATGTGACAATAAAATCTAATTTAATCTACTGCAATATTCCACTGAGGCTCAACACTAGTTTGAGAAACATAACCTTATCTTTCAGTCAGACACTTTACAGCCTTCTAGACTCAGCAATGAGTTCAAGAAATTCACAGAATCACAGAAGTCTTACGGTGCTGAAGGAGGCTATTCACCCCATTGTGTCTGCACTGGCTCTACCATCATTGCCTAGTGCCAAAATGTGGATAGAGCTTTAAAGTAAATGGTGTGGAATTGGGTTCAGTTGCATGAAAAATCATGGAAAGAGTTAAAGGGTGGGAGGGCCCTGCAGAGATTATTGAAGTTTCCAGAGCAAGTAACAGGACAGAGTATGGAAAGGGTCGTGAATCTAACTTCAGGCACAACATATAAGGGATGGAAATGTGTTGCTGGAAAAGCGCAGCAGGTCAGGCAGCATCTAGGGAACAGGAGAATCGACGTTTTGGGCATTAGCCCTTCTTCAGGAATGCTGCGCTTTTCCAGCAACACATTTCCATCTCTGATCTCCAGCATCTGCAGACCTCACTTTCTCCACAACATATAAGGGGACAACCATGAGAAGAGGAGCAGTCAATGCAGGACTGAGAGTGTAGTTCTTAAATGCATGCAGTATCTGTAAGAAGATAAATGAGCTTGTAGTGCAGATTTAAATTAGCAGGAATGATGTTGGTGGTATCACAGAGATGAGGCTGCAAGTGGATCAAGGCTGGGAACTAAATACCCAAGGATACATGTCCTACCAAAAGGACAAGCAAATGGGCTGAGAGGGAAGGATGCCTTCTTAGTAAGAAATGAAATTAAATTGATAGCAGGAAGTGATATAGAGTCATAAAGCATAGAATCTTAATAAATGCAAAGAGAAAAAGACCCTGGCATCCTAGCAGTAGTCAGGATGTGGGGCAGAAAAACAATCGGGAGCTACAAAAGGCATGTAAGAAATGAACTATTCCAATAATCATGTGGTACTTCAATATGCAGATGAACTGGGAAAATCAGGTTGACCATGGACCTCAAGAAATGTAACTTGTGGAATGTCTATGAGCTTGTGGTAGAGCCCATTAGCAAACAAGCATTCTAGATTTAGTATAATGGAGCAGACTTGATTAGGGAGCTTCAGGTGAACGAACCCCGAGGGAGCAGTGACCATAATATAATAAAATTCACCCTGCAGTTTGAGAGGGAGAAGCTGGATTCAGATGTAATAGTATTACAACCGAGTAAAGGTATTTTACAAAGACATGAGGGAGGAACTGGCCAGAGTTGATTGTAAGGGGAGTCTTGCAGGGAAGATGGTGGAGCAGCAAAGACAGGGATTTCTGAGGTAATTCAGAAGGTAGAGCAGAAATTAATGCAAATGAAGAAGAAAAATGCTAATGGGATAACAAGGTAACAATGGCTGACAAGGGAAGTCAGGAACAACATAAATACAAAAGAAAAAGCATACAATGTGGTGAAGACTAGTGGGAAGTCTGGGGATTGGGAAGCCTATAAAAACCAGGAGAGGATAACTAAAAAAGCACTAACGGAGGTGAAGATGATATATATCAAGTAAGCTAGCTAGTAATATAAAAAGAAGATTGCAAGTTTTTTAGGTTTTGAAAGGTACAAGAGAGGCAAGAGTGGACATTGGACCACTAGAAAATGAGGCTGGAAGGATGGTAATGGGAACAAAGAAATGGTGAAGGTACTTTGCATCAGTTTTCACAGTGGGAGGACACCAGTAGCCTACCAGAACTTAAAGAGAGTCGGGGACAGAGGTGAGTGTAGTGTCCAGCACAATGGAGAAGTTGCTGGGGGAAATGAAAAATCTGAAGGTGGATAATTCACCCATATCAGATGGACTGCACCCCAGAGTTTTGAAGGAGATAGCTTAGGAGATTGCGGAGTATGGCTGCTGATCTTTCAGGAATCATGAGTCAGGGAGGGTCCTAGGAGACTGGAAAATGGCTGATTTAACATCTGTTTAAGAAGGGAGGAAGGCAGAAGACAGAAAACTATAGGATGGTAAGCTTCACCTCGGTCATTTGTAAGATTTTAGAGTCAATTATCAAAGATGAGATTGCACAGTACTTGGAAAAGCATGGTAAAATAAAGCAAAGTCAGCACAGCTTAGTCAAGGGGAGGCCATGCCTGACAAGTCTGTTAGAATTCTTTGAGGAGATAACTAGCAAGTTAGACAAAGGAGAGCCAGTGAACATAATGAATTTGGATTTTTAAAAGTCCTTTGACAAGGTGCCACTCAGGAGGCTGCGAAGTAAGGTAAAAGCCTATGATGTTCGAGGGCTTGGAGAGAAGAGGGGTTGACAGGTTCTTCAACGTGCCTGACTCAACACCCACACTTCTGCCCTCAAGCATTCTCCTCCTTCCTACAACAATGATAAAGCTCCCTTTGTCCTTACGTTCCACCCCATTAGTTTCCGCATGCAAAGAATCATCCTCCAACATTTCTGCCACCTCCACCTCACTCCGGCAACCAAATGATCTTCCCCTTCCCTCCACTATCACCATTCTGCAGGGACTGTTCCCTCAGTAATACATTGTCTGCTTCATTCTACCCTCCATCACTTAAAACCCTTCCTCGCTCCCCCATGGCACATTCCCTTGCAATCGCAGAAGGTATAAAACTTGCCCATTCACCTACTCCCTCTTCACTGTCCAAGGCTCAAAACACACCTTACAAGTGCAGGTGATGTCATTTCCTATGGTGACATCATTTGCGCAGAGCAAAGGGAAATCATCTATACAGTGTATTCTAAAAGAATGGGTATCCAATGAACACAGTCTGCCGATTTCTCAGTAACAAACCCAAAGAAGCAGATAAAATGTGTCCAGAAACCCTTGCCTCTCTCCTCTAATCAAAATTACTGCCAGACTACTCAGACCCTTTGGCACCATGGTAGCCCACTAACACACTAAAACAGCAGCTAATGAATTTTAAAGACCCTACACAGACAAGCAAATCTAATGTCATTTAAAAAATACCTTGCAAGAACTGTAACAAACACTACATTGGACAAACAGGAAGAAAATAGCCATCAACTAGCCACAAAAAGATATAACTCACTCTCACGAGTATCCTTACATACGGATGAGGAAGGACACCACTTCGACTGGGACAACACATCCATCCTAGGACAAGCCAAACAGACACGCACAAAAATTCCTAGAAGAATAGCATTTCAACCGGATCTCTATCAACAAACACGTTGACTTCGATCACATTTACCACCCCCTGAGAAAAAGAACAGGAAATGACATCACCACAGGAAATAGCATCACCAGCACAATGGAAACCCAAATATATAAATAGAAAGCGGGCTACACCACCAGTGCTTCATCCAGATGCTCACTGAAGATATTACCTAGTATGGTGATGAAAAATCTGAAAACACACCTTCCAATTCAGCGAGCAAACCGACATCCATATTTTACATTTCCTTTCTCTTTCACCACCATTAAAGCTATGTCTTTTGTCTGTTTCATTCTGTCTACAAAAAAGACCCTGAGCTTCCCATTGCCTGCAATTTCAACACATCCCCTTGTTCCCTGGCCAACATCTTTATCTCACTTACTGCAGCATTCGAACTAAGTTCAGCGCAATGCTGGAAGAACAACACCTCATTTTCCACTTGGAACTCAACAGCCCCCTGGGCTCAATACTAAGTTCAACAATTTTACGGCATGAGCACCTTTCCCATGCTTTCCCCCATCCACACACACACAAGGCCTTGTTATTTCATGGTCTGTTATTACACATAACCCATTGTTAGCCACTAATATTCCTCACTAAAATTATTCATTCCTCCTGCTTGATTGTTATTCACTCCTTTGTCTGTCCAACTGTTTCTCTCCCTTTAATCTATATCTCCTTACTCCTTACCCCTTCCCCCCATCCTATCTTCTGCATAATTTTTTTTCCCTAGCTACCATCAGTTCTGAAGAATGGTCAGAAGACCCAAAATGTTAACTCTGATTTCCCTCCACAGATGCTGCCAGACCTACTGAGTGTTTTCAGCATTTGTGTTTTTGCTTTAAAAAATACTGTTGGCTGAAAGTTATATGGGATGTTCCGATGCCACAAAAGATGGAAATTCAAATTCAAGGGCGGCATGGTAGCACAGTGGTTAGCACTGCTGCCTCACAGCGCCAGAGACCCGGGTTCAATTCCCACCTCGGGCAACTGTCTGTGTGGAGTTTGCACATTCTCCCCGTGTCTGCGTGGGTTTCCTCCGGGAGCTCCGGTTTCCTCCCACAGTCCAAAAATGTGCAGGCTAGGTGAATTGGCCATGCTAAATTGCCTGTAGTGTTAGGTGAAGGGGTAAATGTCACAAGTGTAAATGAGCAAATTCAGCTATGTGTTTGTTGATCAAATGATCTGAGGACAAGCAGAGAATGTGAACAGGTAATATATCAAGAAGTAAAAACAGAAAATTCTAGAGAAACTCAGCAGGTCAAGTACATCTATGTAGAGAAAAACATAATTAAAGTTTTGCATTCATTTACGCTTCAGAACAGTCATATCAGATTTGAAACATTATCTCTACTTTTCTGTCTACAGACGCTCCAATATTTGCATGCTTAAGTTTGGCTTTCCAGCATCTGCAAAATTTTGCTTTTATCTAGCAAGATAGAATAGAATAGAATAGAAGAATACAGCGCAGTACAGGCCCTTTGGCCCTTGATGTTGCGCCGATCCAAGCCCACCTAACCTACACTAGCCCACTATCCTCCATTTATATTGGGAGTGAATCTCAGTTTATTGTTAACCATTATAGTCAAATATAACTGATCGTGGGAAAAGATGACTTTTTAAAAAAATATTTGAACTCTGATCCTGAGAATTCAATCATGTGTGAGTGCTTTACTTCCTTGATTACTGCAAATGTGAGAGTTGTATATGAAGTAAATATCCAAGTGTGAAATACACTCGTTCATGAAATATTTTCAAGTAAAAGTAGAGTCTGTGCTGTAGCAACATCTGTGGTTTGTCAGTGACTTTTTTATTTGATAACTCCATTCTCATGGATTGTTAGCCATGTCTTGGAAGCATAAGGTTGAGGATTCAAGTCCTACTCCAGGAACTTCAGTACAAAATTTCTCCAGACTCTCCAGTGCAATGTTGAGGGAATGAATCACTGTTGGACATACTCTTTCAAAACAGCAGCATTTTTCCAGTATCCTGAACTAATGTTTCTTCCAAAACCGTACTCAAAACCAGATTATCTGGTAATATCACTTGCAGACGAATAAAATGCTACATTTTCTACATTATTAAGTTAGTTAAGAGTGACTGCACATTGGAATGATATTTGACAAAGTGTGCAATGTTATAACGGAACCTAAGCAAAATTGAAATCCATGAAGAAAACTCTATGGTCAGATTTATACCGAGCACAAAGGAAGATGGTTGTGGTTGGAGGTCAATCATCTCAATAAGCAGAAGTTCATTGTGATAGTGTTCTTGGCTCAATCATCTTTAGCTACTTCATCAAGAACTTGTCCTCTATCATAATATCAGAAATGGGGATGTTTGCTGATGATTGCACAATGTTCAGCACCACCCACAATTTCTCAGATACTGATGCCATTGTATTCTTTTGCAGCAAAATGTGGATGATATTTAGGCAGGAATTGAAAAGTGGCAATCAACATTCTGGCTATACAACTGCCAAACTATGACCATCACCAACAAAACAGAAGCTAACAATCTCTGATTGGAATTTCCCATCAATGAATTTCCTTTCACTAACATCTAGGGGATTACCAGCGAACAGAAACTGCATTGGATCAGGCATACAGTACAGGGGCAAGTCAGTGGCTGGGAGTGTGCAGAGATTAACTCCCCTCCTGTCTCCCCTGTGCCTGTACAACATCTGTAAGGCACAGATTAGGAGAGAACACTCTCCACTTGCCTTGATAAGTGCAGCTCCAACACCACCACATTAGACGTTGACACGATACAGGACAAAACAGACCTCATCTATCACAATCACCATTCTGCCATAATTGACACACGATGGCAGCAGTGGGCATCATCTACAAATTACACTGCGGTAATTCATTTCAGCTCTATCCGCTGCATCTTCCATACAAGGGACCTCCACCACCTATACAGGCATGGGCAGAAGATGCATAGGAACAATCTTCAATTCCACTTTCTTGCATTATTCCATAAGCTTTGATTGCATTAATATTTTGAAATCTCCTTCAGACTTGAATTGACCTAGCCTCGACAGTTGTCTGCACTAAGGAATTCCACAGATTCGCCATGCTCCGAGAGAAAAGTTCCTCCACACGTCAATCTTGAATGGGGGAATCCAGATGAGTTCTATCTCAGAGTACTGCGGGAGAGACATAAGAAATCATAGGAACTCTGACTCAAATTTTGAATTCCGCTCTGGCCATGGGGAGGTGACAGAAGACTGAAGGATAGCTAATGTGGCTTCACTTTTCACAAAGGTTGGGAGAGATAAACTAGGGAATTACAGACCAGTGAGTGTCACATCAGTGTTCGAGAAACCATCAGAGAAAACTCTGAAGGAGAGAATTAATCTCCACTTGGGGAGGCAAGGTTTGATCAGGGATTGTTGGCATAGTTTGTTCAGAAGGACATCATGACTAACAAATTTGATTGAATTTTTCGAGGTGGTGCCTAGGTTTGTAGATGAGGATAGAGAAGTTGATGTCTTTTAATGGATTTCATCAAAGGTCCCACATTGGAGGCAGATAAAGAAGGTAAAAGTACATAGCATCCAGCATAACTTGGCAAGTTGGGTCCAAAATGAGCTTTGTGGTAGGAGGCAAAGTGTAAGGCTAGAAGGCTGTTTGTGTGACAGGAGGCAAACGGTGTGCTGTAGGAATCAGTGCTGGGTCCTCTTTGATTGTGATGTATATAAGTGATATCGAAAAGAATTTAGGAGGCATAATAAGTAAGTTTGCAGGTCACATAAACATTGGCTTGGATGTTGACCGTGGGGAAGAAAGTCTTGGGTTACAGAAGGATATAGATGGTTTGGTCAGATGGACAGAAAAGTGGCAGTTAGAGAGGTGATGCATTTTGGAAGAAGTAACAAGACAACAGAATACTCAATGAACAGAAGGATACTGGGAACCTCTGAGAAACAGATTGATCTTGGGGTGTTTGTCCACAGATCCCTGAAGGCAGCAGGATATTGACCGTGGGGAAGAATGTCTTGGGTTACATAAGGATATAGATGGATTGGTCAGATGGGCAGAAAAGTGGCAGTTAGAGAGGCAGCAGGACAGGTTGATAGGTTATTAAGAAGGCATATGGGACACTTGCCTTCATCAGTTGTGGCAGAGATCATAACAGCAGGGAAGTCATGACGGAGTTGTATAAAGCTTTGGTTAGGCCACAGCTGGAGTAATGTGTGCAGTTTATGTGACCACACCATAGGAAAGAAGTGATAGCATTGGGGAGGATGCAGATGAGATTCACCAGGATGTTGTCTGGGATGGGTTCAATTCCTACACTAGCTCAGGTTACCATGAAGGACTTTCCTTCTCAACTTCTCCCATTGCCTTAAGCTTAGTGGCCTTCAGGTTAAACCACCACCAGTCATTCCTCTCTACCAGAAAACATCCCTCTGGTCTGGTAGGACTAGGGTGACTTTGCCTTTTGTCTGGGATGGAGAATTTTAATTATGAAAAAGGCTGGATAAGCTTGGATTGTTTTCTTTAGAGCAGAGACCACAGAGGGGACTTGATTGATATGTATGAAATTATGAAGGACATGATTAGCATGTATATAAAATAGCAACTGTTCCCCTTAGTTGAATTGTCAATATGAAGGGCCATAACTTTAAGGTGAAAGGCAGGATGTTTGGGGGTGTTTTGGGAGAAGTTCTTTTCACCTAGAGGATGGTGGGACTGCCTGGGACAGTAGGCAGAAGTGAGGACTGCAGATGCTGGAAACCAGAGTTTACAGCAGAGTGGTGCTGGAAAAGCACAGCAGGTCAGGCAGCATCCGAGGAGCAGGAAAATCGACATTTTGGGCAAAAGCCCTTAATCAGGAACCTGGGAGAGTAGGCAAGGCAGAAAACCTCACAATCTTGAAAAAGGTACTTGGATCAGCATTTGAATTATCATAACACTCAAGTGCTGGAAAGTGGGCCACTTGATGGATAGTGGGGCCACTGTAGATTTCGAGATGTTTTGGCAGTGCAGACTCAATGGGCTGAAAGCCTGTTCTATACTATATGATTCTATAATGCCTTACTCGAGAGTATTCCCTTTGGTCTTAAACTCTCAAATGAGGAGAAACAACTTCACTGCATCTACCCTGTCAAGCCTCCGAAGAATCTTTTATCTTTCAATAAGTTGTCTCTCATTCTTTTTAAACACCAAAGCCTGACCTCTCCTCATAAGGCAATCCCTCCATAGACGTGGGATCAAAAGAGTGAACATTGTATGGATTGCCTGCATTACCAGTAAATCTTTCCTCAGATAAGGAGAACAAACTGATCACCGTATTTAAGCAATGATCTGATTAGTGCCTTGTATAGTGTTAGCAAGACCTCCTTATTTTTATGCCATAATCCTTTGATATCAAGGACAAAATTTCATTTGCCTTCCCTATTATTCTTGAACTGGAGTGCTAACATTTTGGAATTCCTGCTCTACAATGCCAAATCCCTCTGTGCTGCAGTTCTTTCCTGTTTAATTAATATTCAACTCCTCTATTCTTCCTGCCAAAAACCTCGCATTTTTCCACGCATTTCAGTGATAGTGACCAAACCTCCCTTACCTTTGCTATACTCATGGAGAGGCATAGGAACAGATGGTATGGGCAAGTATTTAATTGGGAGAGGGGGAATTACAATGCTATTAGGCAGGAACTGGGGAGGCTAAATTGGGAACAGATGTTCTCAGGGAAATGCATGACGGAAATGTGGAGGTTGTTTGGGAAGCACTTGCTGATAGTGCTGCTCAGGTTTGTCCCCCTGAGGCAAGGAAAGGATGGTAGGTTGAAAGAATCTTGGGTGACAAGGGATGTGTAACATCTGGTCAAGAAGAAGGAAGCTTACTTATGGTTGAGGAGGCAAGGACCAGATATGGCTTGAGAGGGTTACAAGGTAGCTAGGAAGGAACTGAAGAATGGACTTAGGAGAACTAGAAGGGGACATATAAAAGTTTTAGCAGGCAGGATTAAGGAAAACTCTAAGGCATTGTACACTTACGTGAGTATCAAGAAGGTGGCCAGAGTGAGAGGGATAGTGGAGGGAACTTGATCCTGGAGTCAGAGGAAATAGGGGAGGTCCTTAATGAAAATTTGCTTCAGTATACACTACTGAGAGGGATCTTGATGTTTTTGAGGACAGCGTGAAACAGACTGATATACCAGATCAGGTTGATGTTAGGAAAGAGGATGTGCTGAAAATTTTGAAAAACGTAAGGATAGATAAATCCCCTGGGCCAGAAAGGATATACCCTGGGTTACTATAGGAAGCGAGGGAAGAGATTGCTGTGCCTTTGGCAATGATCTTCATATCCTCACTATTCACTGGAGTACTGCCAAATGATTGGAGGGTAGCAAATATTATTCCCTTGTTCAAGAAAGGGAATAGGGATAATCCTGGGAATTACAGACCAGTCAGTCTTACGTCAGTGGTGGGCAAAATATTGGAGAGGATTCTGAGAGACAGGATTTATGATTAATTGGAAAACCACAGTTTGATTAGAGATAGTCAGCATGGCTTTGTGAGGGGCAGGTCATGCCTCACAAATCTTATTCGATTCTTTGAGGATGTGATAAAACATGTTGATGAAGGTCAAGTAGTGGATATGGTGTACATGGATTTCATCAAGGCATTTTGTAAGTTTCTCCATGGTAGGCTCATTCTGAAAGTAAGGAAGCATGGGATACAGGGAAATCCGGCTGTCTTGATACAGAATTTGATGGCCCATAGAAGACAGAGGGTGGTAGCAGATGGAAAGTAATCAGCCTGGAGCTCGGCAACCAGTAGTGTTCTGCAGGGATCGGTTCTGGGACCTCTGCTCTTTGTGATTTTTATAAATAACTTGGATAAGGAAGTGGAAGGGTGGGTTAGTAAGTTTGCCGATGACACTAAAGTTGGAGGAGTTATGGATAGTCTGGAGGGCTGTTGTAAACTGAGCTGCTAAGTGGCAGATGACTTTCAACCTGGAAAAGTTGAAGTCATTCACTTTCGAAGGCCAAATTTGAATGCAGCATGCAGAGTTAATGGCAGGATTCTTGGCAGTGTGGAGGAACAGATGGATCTTGAGATCCATGTCCATAGATGCCTCAAAGTTCCCATCCAAGTTGATAGGGTTATTAAGGAGGTGTATGTTGTGTTGGCTTTCATTGGCAAGAGGATTAAGTTGAAGAGCCACGAGGTTATGCTGCAGCTCTACAGAGCCCTAGTTAGACCACACTTGAAATACTGTGTTCAGTTCTAGTTGCCTCATTACAGGAATGATGTGGGAGCTTTACAGAGGGTGCAGAGGAGATTTACCAGGGTGCTGCCTGGACTGTGGGCATGTCTTATAAAAAAAGGTTGAGGGATCTTGGGCTTTTCTCAGTGGAGGGAAGAAGGATGAGAGGTGACTTGATAGAAGTGTACAAGATATTGAGAAGTATAGATAGAGTGGATAGCCAGAGACTTTTTTCCTTGGCGGAAATGTCTATCACCAATGGACATAATTTTAAGTTAATTGGAGGAAGGTTTAGGGGTAGGTTCTTTACACAGAGAGTAGTGGGTGCATGGAATGCACTTCCAGTAGTAGTAGTAGAGTCAGATACATTACGGACATTTAAGCTACTCTTGGATAGGCACATGGAAGATAGTACAATGAAGGGTATGTAGGTTAGTCTGATCTTACGATTAGGATAAAAGGCTGGCACAACATCAAGGGCCAAAGGGCCTGTCTGTGCTGTACTGTTCCATTATATTCTATTCATCACATTTTTGTCCACTCACTTAACCTGTCTATATCTATCTGTAGACTTTTTGTGTCATCTTCGCCAGTTGCCTTCCCACCTAATTTTATGTCACCTCCAAATGTGGTGCCAGTACATTTACTTTCATCATCCAAGTCATTAATGTATTTTGTAAATAATTGTGGCGTCATCACTGATCACTGAGGCACATCATGAGTTAAAGGTTATCATCTTCAGGATGTCCCCTTCATTCAATCTTTTATAATTAACCCAACTTTTATCAATGGTAATACACTAGCCCCAACGCCCAGACTTTTAATTAGTTAATTAGTCTTATTAATTAATTTATTAAATGCTTTTTAGAAATCCAAATATATTACATCTACTAGTTCCCTGTTATCAACCCTGCTTGTCATATCCTCAAAGAAAAATTAATAAACTTGTCAGGCATAATTTTCCCTTTATGATGCCATACTGACTGCTTGACTATATGTTTCTAAATACTCTGCTAATTACATCTTTTGTAGTAGAGTCTGACAGATGCTAAGATAACTGCACTATAGTTTCTTGTGTTAGCTCCCTCACTTGTTGAATAAAAGCGTTATATTGACAGTTTTCCAATCCTCTGGAACCTTTTCTGAATCTAAGGATTCGTGGAACTACTACCTTTGCAAGCACTACCGCTGGACTTTAAAATTCTAAGATGTAGCCCATTAAGTCTTTTCGGCATTTAGTCGATTAGATTGCTTAGCACTTTTTCATTAATCATAGGTATTGTGTTTATTTCTTCCCATGGTTTAGGCCCTTGATCATTTAATATTTTGCAAATGATCTAACTATCCACCACTGGGAAGACTGATGCAAAATACTTGGTTAACTCTTCTGCCATTTCTTGGCTCCCCACGATTGATTCCTAAGCCTTGTTCTTTAAGTAGCCTATATGTACTGTGGCCTCTCTCTTTTTTATGTAAAAAAACCTCTTACTGTCTGTTTTGTGTTACTTGCTAGTTTGTCCTCATTGTTTATTTTATCCCTCTTTATTTCTTTTGGTCGACTTTTAAAGCATACCCAATGTTCTGTAGCTTCACCAGTCTTTGCAACATTGTATGTTTTTTATTTCAATTTGATACTGCCTTGTGCACAATCCAGTCCTGACCTCTGCATTATGTGCGTTGCCAGGAAAAAACATATTATTACACTTAACTTTGGCTGTTTTGAAGATGATATCTGCATATGACTTTCCATAAAAAACACTACTCATAAAAATAATGGGATCTAACTTAGGAACAAAGAACTCAGCATTCCTCAAAAGAACATAAATTGTGGTGACCACAATTAGCTACATGCCAATTGGATGGAGACAAAGACCCAAGGAAAGTATACTGTTTTATGGAGATTACTGTTCCTGTCTTCCTTGTTTACATTACGACATGTGTAATCTGATAAAGAAATGCCTCGAATATTTTACAAGCTGCTCCCATGAGTACCGGATCCTTACATTCCACGAGGGTCCAAAGTACAATGCTTTGTCTGTACTCTGACAGCCACTTATTCTTCCATCTAACAATGTGGGTATCACTCGCCAGACTGGCACTTTTCCCCTAGATTTTATTGCTCTTGAATCTCAGACAGTTAAGAGTCAATCACATTATTGTGAGCCTGGAGTCACATTTGCCAGATGAGCTAAGAGTGGCAGATTTCCTTCCCTAAAGGATACTAATTAATCAGATGAGGTTTTGTAACAATCAACAATAGCTTTGAGGTTACCATCACTGAAATTAGTTTATGTTCCAGAGTTATTCATTAAATTCAAATTTCACCAGCAGCCACAGTAGGATTTGAACCCATATCCACAGTGAATTAGCCCACATGTTAAAGATCCTGTGACATTACCATTTCACTACTGACTCCCCTTTCAGTATACTGCTATTGTATAAATGAAATCAATTGCTAGGAATTTGAAGGAACTAAATGTCCACCACTGATTGCTTTGCAGTAAACCTCATTATTTTTGTGGGCAAACGAGACTCAGATCTGATACCTCAGTCAAGAAGCTACCTCAAAGGGTAGTACTTTCACCTTGAAATCAGAAGGCTTTGACTTCACTCTAGAGACCTGAATACATAAATCAGATCCATAGTTCAGTACACTACTGAGGCACTGCTTCACACCTGGCGATCCAGTCTTTTGGATGTGATGTGAAAGCAAAACCATGTCTTTCCTGTCAAGCAGATTTAAAATACTCACATAAATCTAGTTTGATATGAACAGGAGAGTTCTCCTAAATAAAAAATGGAAGAACTGCAGATGCTGCGGAGTTCTGATGAAGGGTCACTGGACCCAAAATGTTATCTCTGATTTCTCTTCACAGACGCTGCCAGACCTGTTGAGCTTTTCTAGCAACATCTATTTTTGTTGTGGAGGAGAGTTCACCTGCTGGCCTGGGCCAAAATGTATTCCTCAATGAATACCTTGATAAAAGTATCTGGTCACAGCGATATTTTGCTGTGTGCAAGGCTGCTGTATTTGCCTTTAAACTAACAAGTAGTCCATTGGTTGTGAAGTTTGGGATGCTCTTCGGGTGTCAAAGCTGTTCATAAATATATAATTGGTCTTTAGTTAGGGTTGATTGAAGTGTTCTCAACAAGGGTCAGCACTCTTAGAGAAGGGAGAAAATGGGCAAAGGCAACATTTACACACAATAATGTCACGAATGACAATCAAAGTGAATGAGATCTTGAGTTCAAACGCTATAAATATTCTCCTTTCCAGACATTAAATTTGACATCAATGTTTGACAATAAACTGGAATTCACCCCCTACATTTAATTACTTATTGTAAAAAAAGTGTCAGTATTTTACTTTGCAGCATGTTAAACTGAGTATCAGTATTTAAATATTTTGCTTCAGGCCATTGGTGCTATAGGGGGAGGTCAGTTGACTCAACTGGCTAGACAGCTAATGTGCAGTTCAAATTAATGCCGATAGCAAAGAGTTTGATCCCTGTTTAGGTAAACTTGGGTCTGTTTCCTTGCCCTGCCCTCACTTAAAAAAAAGGGACATTACTACAATTTGGTGTGGCAGAGAACTCAAGAAAGAGAATGCTATTGTCCCTTGGCGATAAAAAGGGGTTCCACCCAGGATACCAAAACTGAAGATATGTGAGCCAAGACACTGTTCGTTCATGAACTATTATTTCCTCAAGCACTGTAAAAATTAAAACTAAAAAGAGGCCACTGGAAAGTTACAAGACTTATAGCTTTTACAGAGATTCACGTCTGCTAATGTAGACAGATGGTAAGTGTGCTAGATTAGTGCAATTGATTTGGTTCAGATTCTAGCTTGACTCAGATCCTCTCTCTTCAACATTAGTCAACATTGATGGCCAAGCCTTCAAAATTTCCTCTTAAAATCTCTCAACCCCTCTATCACTCTGTGCTTCTTTAAAGATGCCCATTAAATAGAACTCTTTGACAAAGCTTGTTGTCAATTCTCTTAATGTATCCTTATGGCTTGGTGTCAAAGGAATGCTGGCATTCTCAGTGACACCTACATCCCCAAAACAAATAAAAACTCTCAATTATAGAGGCAGGTTGCACAACGAAGCTGTAAGCTAGCAGTTTAGCAGATCAGAGGTAACCCAGTTGAGATTCTTAAGATTTATGAGTTTGATAGGGTAGATAGAGAAACTACTTCCTATAGTGCAGGAGCCCAATAAAAGGAGGCTAAATTTAGAGCTAGGTTGTTCAGGGATAATGAAGCATTTCTTCACGCAAAAAGTAGTAAAAATTTGGATAACTCTTTCCCAAAAGGAAATGGATACAGGGGATCAAGTGAGAATTGCACGATTAAGATGAATTGACCTTTAGAGGAATTATGCCAGCAGTGTGGGTAAATTGAGTTAAAGTAAACAAAAAGGGCTCAAAAGGCTGAATGGCATCTACCCTTTTCAAGCTACTATGCTTCTTTGAAGCTATTTATGTCCCAACTAAATTATTTTCTCACAATCAGATCAAGCATAAGATGCATTTGGCTAGGACTAATGAAAAGAGTTTTCAGACCTGATCTCTCTCAGCCAAATTGTATTAAACCATGTAGTTCTATGGATAGTGGCTAAGAACAAGTCTCAAATACATACAATGGTTACAACAATACTTTACCCACAGAATGGGATCTCAATCAGAATCAACAAGACAGAAGAGCTCTGAAGGGGGAGAAGTTAACAGAAGTTAACAAGTATGCAGATCAGAAAGAGAACTGTGAAAGTTATTTCTGATGATGCATTCAGCCAGATTTTTCACATATATAAATCACACAAACATTATGCAATAGGCCAATTTGGAAGTATCAACAACTGGAAAAAGTCTAAACACAAGGTATCTCCAGCTTTCCTTAAAATGGAAACAGATCAAGCACCAGATGTTGGAGTCTCACACTTTTGTTTAAACTTGTTAAAGTGTGAAAAATACGGAACAAATCTTGCAGTAACTCCAATCATTCTTTATAAAGCGGGATTCTGATTCATTGATCCACATTTACGTTTCCCATGTCATATGGCGACAGAGTAGGACTCCTGAGCCAGAGCTTATCTGCTCTGACTTCTTTTCCTTTTTCATTTTGGACTTTTTTTTTGCTGGCTTTTCCTTCTCTAATTACCTTCTGGAGAAAGTTTAGTCATGCAGTCAGCGGTGGTGACTGTTGCTGGGGGCCCTGAGTGGGGTATTTGGCAGCCGACCATAAGGCGGTTTGTGCACCCAGGCAGAACTCTGATAGTTGGCGGCATCGTGGAACTGGCTAGGGCTTGGAGCGGTACCAGAGATGGACTCTGGTGGCCTGTGGCAAGGTGGCCAGAAAGCCTAAATGGCAATTGGTGGCAAGTGCAGAGGCACGGGAATCAAGAGATCGACCCAGCACTGGAGAGAAATCAAGCCCTCTTGGGGAAAGCCCAGCATGGAGCGACTGCAGGTCAATGACTAAAGAAGGACTGTAATATGCAACTTTTAACTTTATTTCTTATATTGAGAAGAACTGTAATGTTGAACTTTTAACTTATTTCTTTATTTTTCTAATCTTTACGTTGAATTTCGTACCTAGATACCTTACTGCTAAGATGGTGCCATGAATTATGACACTGTGAACTTTAGACTATACTCCTGTATTTCTATACTTGAGTACCTGTGAGAATAAAATCTGACTCCATTTCCAGAATCTATAAGATGTTACTCTTGATATAGGTTATGTGGCTGAATTCCAATGGACTGAATGAATCATCGATTTAGTTTGTTGTGGTGGCATGTTTGTGCTTTTCCATTGAAGGACAGTGTGAAATAGTGAAAGGATTTCTGGGCTGAATAGCAGTTGAACAAGGTGGTGCTCCATCTATAGCCACAATCATCTTTATGGTAAAAACAATGACTGCAGATGCTGGAAACCAGATTCTGGATTAGTGGTGCTGGAAGAGCACAGCAATTCAGGCAGCGTCCGAGGACAGGCAAAATCTGAGGACAGGCAAAATCTGAGGACAGGCAAAATCAACGTTTCGGGCAAAAGCTTCCTGATGAAGAAGGGCTTTTGCCCGAAACGTCGATTTTGCCTGTCCTCGGATGCTGCCTGAATTGCTGTGCTCTTCCAGCACCACTAATCCACAATCATCTTTATGCCAGCTCATTTCAGGAGGGACTCAGTGGGGTGGGACTTTTCTTTTAGGTGTTAAATGCCCCATCAAGCACTCCCAAGAATAGGTCAGCATGGATTTCTAACAATCACAGATAAACACATGTCTGATCATTTCCCATATCACTCATTGCCGCTTGGGTACCCGTCCAACCTCATTCTGTATTCACCCAGGAAAAAGCTATCCCTCAATTCATTTACAACTACAGTTTTTAAGGGACTCATCATTTTTTCTTTTTTAGGACTATAAACGGAAATGGAAGTTGGACAGCTATGTAGCCGATGTGCAAGGAGAGTTTTGAAACTTAGAAAAATCCAGTGGTAGAACATAATGCTGCTTTTTGAAGCACTGAGGGGGCTACTTGGGGACAGAGTGGTACCGAGGTTTTGTGAATCAAATAAATTCTGACTGATGACAGCCCTCTGGTTGAGCCACAGCTTGCTACAAAGTGGAAGGTAGGTCAGGTGCGAGCAGTGCCTGGAAGGTGAAAACAACTCTCTTTCCTTTCTCTGAGAGGTTGAAAAACCAAGAAAGCTTAAAAAAGCAATCCATTAAGACCGAGGTCCATCTGATCAAGTATTGATGTAAAGAATAACTAGCGTTTTACAGACTAGCATGTCACCATTGCTGAAAGCAAAGTAATGTGAGAGACAATTTAACCCATCTTTGATGTCGAGAACTTGATCTTTAGAATTTAATTTTCCCTTCCTTTTTTCCATCTATAATGCTTGTCAAGCTGTCTGTCTTAAATGTGAACAAGTGTGTTGGTATTCTAGAGTTCAAAAGCAGTACAGTTTAAGTTGTACAGTGGTAAATTCAGAATTGTTTCTTTTCTCTGGAATTTGTTAGTTAACTATGTTACAATAAACAGTTATTTACTGTGAATGATGAAAGCTCATGTGAGTTATTTTTGTCCTGAATAGTAGTCAGTCAGGCAAGCTGTCAACTTGGTGGTCTATTTGAGGTTTTATAGATTTTGTGATGGCTTGTGAAAAAGAGAGGCACAATTATTGGCACACTTTTCCCAGTTCAGTTGTGACAACTTTCAAAATCCAAATCATCAAACCTGTAGTCCTCCATTCACCACCACATTTCTGCAGTTTTTTTTATTTCCACATCCTGACCTCAATTTCTAGGTTTGAGTCATACTGAATTCAAAACGTTAACTCTATTTTTCTGTTCACCTTTACCGGCAGACCTGATTTTCTCCACCAATTAGTGTTTTATTTTAGATTTATTTAATCTTCTAGTTGCCAGTAAACTATTCTCATCTCTCACCCAGGCCATTCCCACAGATACAGCCCCAACTACACTCCCTTAACTTCAAGTAGTGCAGATGTGAAAGGAAATTTGTTTAGCCATCCACTGCTAGATCAAATAAAACACTACTGGATCCAATTCTCATCATTTAAGACTGTTAACTGTTCTGTAGTCATTGCAGGAATACATAACCAATACCTTATTTCCTCAAGTAGAAATTGTCTTTCCCCCTACAACCTTCCCTTCACGCCCCATCCTCTAGCCTCACCTCCAATTAGTAAGAACAACTCATGGACTTCTTTTCACGAAGATTGAGGCAATCCAATTGGTGCTTCTGTAGCATCCCCTACTTCTCCAAGGCCTCTGGATCAAACTTCCTCTAAAAATCTCCCCTCCTCTAATCCTGAATTTATACCTTTCGGATCTATTTCCATTCATGTCTTCACTGAGCTCATCTTGTCCATCAGACACACCTCCTGCTCCCTCAGTCCTATTCCAATTAAACTGATCAACACCTAACTTTCCTCCTGATAGCCAATATTGTCAACTATTCTGTCTCTCTCTCTCTCTTTCCTTTGAATGTACTATCACTCCACATGAGGAGAAAGGATAACACGATCATCATTCCATCAGACACACCTCCTGCTCCCTCAGTCCTATTCCAATTAAACTGATCAACACCTAACTTTCCTCCTGATATGTCAACTATTCTGTCTCTCTCTCTCTCTCTCTCTCTTTCCTTTGAATGTACTATCACTCCACAGGAGGAGAAAGGATAACACGATCATCATTAAACCACTCCTCTCCTTAGTATTTTGATTGTCTTTCATGAAATGTTAGCATCACTGGAAAAGCCAGCATTTGTTGTCTATCCTTAACAACCCTTAAAAAGATGGTGATGGGCTATCTTCTTGAACTGCAGCAGTATTCACTGTATAGGCACATGCACAGTGCTGCTGGGAACGGAGCTCCAGGATGTGTTTGTTGACCTTGTTCTTTTAAGTGGTAGAAGTCATGAGTTTTGAAGATACTCTCAAAGGAGTATTGGTAAATCTCTGCAAAGCATCTTGTGGATGGTATACACTGCTGTCACTATGCGTCAGTGGTGGAGAGCATGAATGTTTTAAGATCATGGATGGGGTGTCAATCAAGAGACTGCTTTGTTCTGGATGGTGTTAACTTTATTGATTGTTGTTGGAGCTGCTTCTGTCCAGGCAAACAGGAAGGATTCCACCTCACTCCAGACTTTGCGCATGGCAGACAGAATTGTAGTGATTGGGAAACTAGATGAGGGGGAGTCAGCAGCATGAGAACAGGGTGACAGATTGAAGCTCTGTATGATCATGTTGCTCAAGAGTATTACAGATTCAGGTCCAGAGGAGATACTAATAAGAAATACTAACAAAGGAATGACATCCCTATTAGTGCAGCTGAACGGCCAAATTTAAAAATATTAATGAATAACTTTTTCAACACATATTAAACTAATACCAACATGATTTTTACCTCTTGTATATTAATTACATCAAGGGAATGTAACTTATGGAAATTAACATTGGGCAAAAGGAAACATTATGAAGACTGTCAAAAAGGTCCATTTGACAGAGGATCTTAAAGGAGAGAATAAGAAAGTGAAGTTTGGGGAAGGAATTCCAGAAGAAAGTCCGAAAATATGAAGGTACAGTTAACAAAGTTATGTGACGATCAGTATGGTATGTTGAAGAGGCCAGTATTTGGAGAAAAGAGTTCTCAAGGGCTTGAAAGGCAATAGTAGGTTAACAGTCTGAACAGCACATTATGTCCCACAAATTACAGCAGTCTCCATCCTACATGACAAAATCTTTTGAGTTCTTCCTTTGCTAGGCAAGCAAAATAAAACCCAGCAACTGTCACTAGCTCCCTGCTAGGCACATATTCCTGATTATTATTTAACAACTCCCATTGCAAAGTTTATAAATGTGCATGAAGTATAAACATATCAGTCACAGCTTTAATAGATCCTCACTCCCCAAGTACTTGCTCCCTCTTAGGACATCAGTGATCAGGTTTATCCCATGTGGATGCTTAGAAACAAGGTGATGAGCAAGAAAAGTTCTTCTCACAGTTAGAAAACCTGTACAATTTCTCCACTGTGTGAAAACATTAGTCAATTGTAAGGGGTGATGACAGGTAGGACATATAAATGAGTTGCTTCTCACCAATGCTGCTATGCGGACAGCAGTACTTTTTCGATCCCATGTGAGTTTGTTCATGAATAGTCATAAACGACGAATGTGTCAAGATCTTCTCATGACATCAACGAATGAATGGACATTCCCTGTATGGATGTGCTTATAGAAAGGAATGGATGAGTAAGCGACAATGTCCTCACAATATTAATACAGAAGACTCTCCTTACTCTAGTACCTTCCCTGTTGCTATGAAGGATAAAAGGTTCTGATTCTGATGACTGTGAAAGTTGACCAAATTTGGATACTGCTCTTCCATAATTCCCAAGCTCCATTCCTTCACAGCCAGGAGACCTGCAAAAGTGTTCAATTAAAATTCTAAGCAGCAGCTGAATCAAAGTCCCTTTGCCAGGCTAGCAGCCTATACAATGGTGAAGGCGACAACAACAAAAATACAGGATAATGTTCTGGAATCTATTTTTCTGCACATAACCTTAAAGTCCCAATTTGTTTAACATTTAACTGTAAACATAATAAGTTACTTGTGGGACTTAGGGATAAAACAGCACCCCGACTGGAGCGTAATTAATAATTTCTTCTAAGACTGCTAGCGGATTGAGCGAAATATATAAGTATGCTAAGCCCATTGCATAGACATTTGCTTGCACTTAGTATTATAGGTTGGCAAACTATTGCAACAAGGGTGCTTTAGATCAAGCTCCGCTGATATATCAAGCGTACAAAAAATTGTAGGAGCAACACTTAAAATACAACCAGAGGATGTTCATGATAGTTCTCTGAAAGAAGAACACAGCTAGATCCATTCATCCAATTTAGAACCTTTTAGAACTAAGAAGAGAAGGAATTTCTCCAACAGGGTGGTTAATCAATGAACTCATTGCTGGAAAAGGCTGTGGAGGCCAAGTCATTGAGTGCACTTAAGGAGATACAAGTTTTTGATAAAGGAGGTAAAGCAGGAGAATGGGGTTGACAAACCTATCAGCTATGAACAAATGGTAGAGCAGACTCAATGGGCTGAATGGCTTAATTTAGATTTAGATTTTATGGTCACGTGTACTTGAGCATAGGAATTTAGGAGCACAGTGAAAAGTGTACAAAGTCACCATTCTCCGGCACCATTTGAGTGTTCAAAAGACAGGATTGAGAAATAGCCAAAAGGAAAGAAAACCTCCAGATCACTCCTGCCTCCACCATGAGTCTTTGCCTCCAGAAAAACAAAGCCATAAAGTCCATCCCTATGTCTGCAAACTGGAATGGGTTTGAAGTGTAAGAGCAACGATGACTTTTGGCAATTGTGCAGAGTTTTAATGAGGCCACACCTGGTGTAGTGTGTGTAGTTTTGGTCTACATTCCTAAAGACATAGTGCAAGAAAGGTTCACCAGTTGATTCCTGAGATAAAAGGTCTGTCTCATGAGGAGGAGGGATTGAATAAACAGATTCATAATCTCTGCAATTGAGAAGAATGAGACATGGTCTGAAGGGACTTGACAGGATTAATGCTGAAAGGAGATTTCCTCTGACTGGAGAGTCTACAACTCGAAGAAGTAGTTTCATGGTGAGTGCTCAATCATTTCTGGTGGAGAAGTTTGTGAATCCTTGAATTATCTACACTGTTTAGACATTGAATATTTTCAAGGCTATGAGAAGGAAATCAAGGGGTATTGAGATTTACTGAAGGAAAGTGTAATTGAAATTGAGCATCAGCTGTGATTGTATTGGAACATAAAGCTGTACAGCACAGGAGTGGGTTCTTCAGCCCATAATGTTATGTTGAACATGACGTCAAATTAAATTAATCCCTTCTGCCTGACCTTGGTCCATATCCCTCCATTCCTTGCATATTCATGCACTTATCTAAAAGTCCCTTAAATGCCATTAGCATACGTGCCTCGACCACCACTCCGGCAATGCATTCTAGACTCTTACCACTCTGTTTTAAAAAACCTGCCCCTCATGTCTCCTTCAAACTTTCCATCTCTCACCAGAACTGCATGCCATCTTGTATTAGACATTACATCTGTGTAAAAGGTCTGACCGTCAACATTATCTCAATTTTACAGATTTCTATCAAGTCTCCCCTCAGTCTCCACCACTAAACAGAAAGCATTCTGACTTTTTCTAGCCTCTCCTTAAACCTCATATCCTCTAATCTAGGCAGGATCTTTGCAAACCTTCTCTGCATCCTCTCCAAAGCCTCAACATTGTTCCTGTAGTGCGGTGACCAGAATTGAACACAATTAAATGGCAAGGAGGCTCAAGAGGCTGAATGGTGTAATCCTGCTCTGAATTCTTCTGCTCCTATGTCCTATAGTTACTGGTAGACCTTGTCAATATCTGGTCTTTGGCATAATTCTGCTCCTATTTTATTGTCTGAGAGAGGCAGAGGGAAACCTCCTCCCATATTATGTTGATGGCACTGCCCCTGCCCCCACACATACTGTTATAAAACTAAATGAAATTGATAATGGCAGACTTTCACAAAAACTGAAGAGGAAAATACAAGACTCCAAGGCAAGAAGAAATGAACAGTAAATCTGCCCTTTGGCCAATCAATTCTACAGTCACAGTAATAATGCAAGAAACCAAAGCTGCAGTCAACTTGTGCTCAGCAACATCTCACAACTGACAAAGGTGGTAATAATCCTAAACCCAACCTGCAATGAAACTGAACAAAGGACAGAAAACTTTTGCTATAAATTCTGTGTCTTATGATCTTATACTCCACAATCACCTGATGAAGGAGCAGCACTCTGAAAGCTAATGCTTCCAAATAAACCTGTTGGATTATAACCTGGTGTTGTGTGATTTTTAACTTTGTACACCGGCACCTCCAAATCATAAACAAAACCAGGTTACAACAAAGTACTGCAGATGCTGGAGATCTGAAATAAAAGCAGAAACTCAGCAGGTCTGGCAACATCGTGGAGAGAGAAACAGGGTTGACTTTTGAGTCTGATATGACTTCTTCACAATTGCCTAAGGTTTTTGTCAGGCAGAAGCAGCAATCTTACCTTATTAGCACTTTTCAAGATTCAAAGCTTCTGCCACACAGAATTGGATGAGTTCCATGTCCAATGGTTTTTTTTCTCTCAAATGAAGAAAGAAGAATGGAAAGTAAACCCCACATTTTGACGGAAAAGCAGTATAAGTTCAAATATGAACAAAATCAATCAACTTTTGCCCAGTGAGATCAGTAAACATTTGGTCAATGCGCTACCACAGGCCTTACCCTACTCCAACTACACGACCATGCCTGTCAATCACAGGCATCCCACCCCCTCAAACACCCACCAGGCTTAGGGGTGACCGAGGGCCTTTGCGCATTGCCTCCTGGGAGCTGAAGTCCACCGACCTCGGCTGCCTCACGTTAACCTTTGCTCTGGGACTACAAATCCCGGCAAGCGTTGTGCACATGCATCATTGAGCAGGCGCGGTGCTGACAAGCCGGCCGGCTGGCGGAGCGAATATGGCGACTTATGTAGAAATCATCCGGCACGAGTTCCCCGACATCGACTCCGAGCTTTTCCAATACGTGACAGGTGAGAGAAGCTCCGTCCATGTTCTGGTTTGGTCACTGCTCACAGCGATTTGAGTTCCCCTTCCGGACAGTTAGTTCCGTTTACAGGTTCCTATCTGTATTAGGTGGTGAAACCCGGGCCCGGTCGGTTTGAAATAGAATCGGATAAACTTAGCGGGTTACGTAGTATTTGCAGGGAGAATTAACGGTTCGACTGTGATATGATTTCTGTCCGTTCTGGTTTGCCTAATTGCACTGTCGACCACCTCATTCCAAAGGGGAGGCGCCGCTCAGTGACTAACACTGATTACCCCCCCGCCCCCACTTGTACCCAAAACCGAGTCACAGAACGTGGATTCAATAGACTGGAGCTCAAAGTCTAGGTTGATACTATTAGTAAGTTGAAGTCGCTATAGTCCCAGAGGATCATGGAGTTATTCCTTGAGAGAGAGAGAGAGAGAGACAGAGATGACTAGTTGTGAGTTTAACCTTAGGGTCAACCACGCCTCAGGCCAGGGGGCAATGATGAGAAAATGGAACCTTCACGGTTATCTCAGCCAGGAATTGAATAAAATAAAGACCTGCGGATTGTGAACACCGGAAGTAAAATTGAAATTGCTGGAGAAACTCAGCAGTTCTGGCAGCATCAGTGGTGAAAAAGCAGAGTTGACATTTTGAATCCAGTCACCCTCCTCCTGAGCTGATACAGCTCTGAAAGGTTACTGTTTATGCTGATGACAGTGAAGGGTTTGGGGGAAGAGGAGGAAAGGGTAAGTGGATGTGTTGTGAGGGAGTTCAGAGAATAAGAAGACAGACTAAGGGATGGCTGATAGCAAGGCAAGGAAGGAGAAAAGTTGATAACAGGGATAATAAGTAGGTGAAACGGGTTGACTGTGCTGAAAGCAGCCCATGATAACGGAGAAAGTGGTGCTGGAAAAGCACAGGTCAGACAGCATCCAAGGAGCAGGAAAATTGACATTTTTGGCAAAAGCCCTTCATCAGCAATAAGTCTTGTGAGCCAAGGGGTTGGAGAGATAAATAGGAGAGGAGTGGTGCTGGGAGGAGTGTAGCTGAGTGTGTGAAAGGTAGATGAAGGTGGGAGTCATGGTGATAGGTCAGAGAGAAGGGTGGAGAAGATAGATGGGAGGCAAGATGGACAGGTTGGACAAGGTCATGAAGGGGGTGCCGTGTTGGCAAGTTGGATCTGGGAAAAGGTGGGGAAAGGGGAAATGAAACTGGTGAAATCCACATTGATGCCGGATGGTTGGAGGGTTCCAAAGTCATGTTGGAGAGTCAGTCGAAACGTGTGGCACTGGAAAAATGCACAGCAGGTCAGGCAGCATCTGAGGAGCAGGAGAGTTGATGTTTTGTGCATAAGCCATTCATCAGGAGGGAATTGGGAGCTGAGAGAGAAATTGGGGGTGGGGGTGAGGGACAAGTAGAAGGGATGGCGATAGATGGATGCAAGTGGGAGGTGATTATTATAGGTTGGTAGGGAGGGTGGAGTGGATAGGTGGGAAGGAAAATGGACAGGTAGGTCAGGTCAAGAGGGCAGTGCTGATTGGAGGATTGGATCTGGGATAAGGTGTGGGGATGGGAGGATGGAAACCAAGCATATACTTTGTTCCCCACCCTATCTACGTTTCACAGAGATAATTCCTTCCGTGACTTCCTCATTAGATCCCATGCTGTCCACCAACCCATCTTCTACATCTGGCATATTTCTCTGCTGCACAAACCTGCACCCACACCACCTCCCTCACCTCAGTCCAAGGCCCTAAAGAATCATTTCAAATCTGGCAGCAATTTTCCTGCACATCAACCCATTTCATTTACTGTATCCATTGCTCTTGATGTGGTCTCCTCTACATCAGGGAGACCGAGCACCAATTCGCAGAGTGGCTCAGGGAATAATTCTGGTTCACACGCACCAAACAATCCCAAAGCCCTGTGGCCAACCATTTCAACTCCCCCCCCCCCCCCCCCAAGAGCATTCAAATCCTGGCCGTCCTCCACCGCCAAATCAATCCACCCACCACTGGAGGAAGAAAGCTTCACCTTCCACCTCATGACCCTACGTGGCATCAACATTGACTTCACCAGTTTTCATGGCTTGGAAAAGGTGGATGCTAGGAAATTGTTTCCGTTAGGCGAGGAGACTAGGACCCGTGGACACAGCCTTAGAATTAGAGGGGGTCATTTCAGAACAGAAATGCGGACACATTTCTTCAGCCAGAGAGTGGTGGGCCTGTGGAATTCATTGCCACGGAGTGCAGTGGAAGCCGGGACGCTAAATGTCTTCAAGGCCGAGATTGATAGATTCTTGTTGTCTAGAGGAATTAAGGGCTACGGGGAGAACGCTGGTAAGTGGAGCTGAAATGCGCATCAGCCATGATTGAATGGCGGAGTGGACTCGATGGGCCGAATGGCCTTACTTCCACTCCTATGTCTTATGGTCTTATGGTCATATCTCCCCACCTCATCCCAGATCTAACCATCCAACTTGGCACCGCCCTCTTGACCTAACATACCTGACTATCTTCCTTCCCACCTACCTGCTTGACCTATCACAATCCCCTCCATCTGCATCCCATCTGCCTTCCTCCGTTCCCCCCTATTATCTCTCAGCCCCCTTCCCCCTCCACATTCCTGATGAAGGGCTTATGCCTGAAATGTCGACTCTCCTGCTCCTTGGATGCTGCCTGACCTGCTGTGCTTTTTCTGGCATTACATTTTTCAACGTGATAACAGGGCCTGGAGTTTGGGAGTGGATAAACAACATAGAGGGAGGTGTTCAGACTCCAACATTATTGAATTCCCTATTGAATCCTAAAGACTGCTTACTGCCCAAGTGGAAAATGAGATGCTGTCCTTCAAGTCTTGTCAGAGCACTGCAGCAAGCCCAAGACCAAAATGTTGACCAAGGAGCAGAATGATGTGTTGAAGTGAAAGGCAACTGGAAGCTTGCAGGGTTTTTATGGACAGACTATAGGTGTTCTCCCTTTGTAGAGGGAGTAACGTTGTGAGTAGCAGGAATTGAATCTGTGCTTTTGGTGTCACTCTGTGTTGTAGACCAGGCATCCAGCCAACTGACCTCATGGTTGAGGGAACAATTCCCTGTTGGAGGGTCAGTCCTTATGGCATGCTGGGTGGTCAGCTCTTATGCAATGTTAAATTAAATTCCTATCTAACCTGTCAGCTGGGCATCAAAGTGCCCACTATAATTATTCTGGCAAATCAGTGTTCTTAGTGTCCATTATTCATCTCTCAATAAGTATGTTAAAAATTCTTAGTACTTTGTATAAATATTTGTGCAAATTTGCTATGAGTATACTGTACCTTTGTGCTGTGCCTGTGCAAGAGCAACTTGGGCTGTTCCAAGCCCAAGCCGTTTCCTGTAGTGCAATGTTTTTCTCTTCAGATGATTGTCCAATTCTATTGAAAGCTATGATTGAATCTCCCTCCACTTCTCTATCAGGCAGTAGACTCAGTTGTAAAAATAATTGTAGACAATTCTTATTTTTTTGTTAAATCACTTCATTTTCTGACATTGAAATATTCACATCTTTGTCAAAACTCTGATTCAAGACACTAGCCTCAGGAGTCTTTTCTGCCCTTACTCCCATGGCTTGAATTGGGTGCATAGTTTTTCTGTTTGACTTGGTAGTTGCTGCTCTGTTATAATGGGACATTTGATTCTGTTAAAACCCTGGTGCATTCCACCTTTAAATTTCAGCTATTCATGGTGTCTTAGTCATTGTGGGTTCCTTGTTTAATATCAGTCATCATTGTATGTTTTAGTTCACTGATACTTTGACCCTCTAAGGTTATAGTTTAAAAAGTGCTTTTTTGACATTTATTTCTTTAAGGCAACAAGCTGAAAATTGTTAACAAATGCCTTGATTCTCAAATCTGGAAGTAAGTTGAGATGTGCTTTCATAGAAAGCACGTGTTACAAATTCCTGAGTTGTAGCTTCATGGAAACATAAGTGTTAAGGTTGAGAATACAGTTTAGTATCTAAGGACAACAATTTCTGACTTTTTTTTTAGAACAGTTCACACTATTGTTCAGCCGTTTTGATTTGTTAAATATGAATATAAGTTGTGTATGGTTGTGTTAGATTGAACCAAGATTAATTTTAAATCAGTTGCTGAAGATGCCATTCAGATGCTCACACACAACATTTTGTCAATGTTGCAGGATATAAGGGATTCATCAGAACATAATTCTCCTTGGCACATTTGGTTCTGGTATTGAGACCTTGGTTCTCCATCATCATCACATGTGTTTTGGAAGTCTCTTCTTTTTTAAGATGTGCCTTGCCAAGTCTGTTCCTAATTACGTTCAGTAAATTTTTGTTTATTTAATCTTTGCAGCACTCTTTATTTTTCTGTCCAACTCATCCTTTTAATTCTCCTCCAAACTGGATATTTAAATTGTTCACCTTTTCCCATTATGTCCAAGTCTTTCATTCACACAAAACATTACTCAAAATCAGGACCATTACAAGTTGCTTCTTGGCAATTGTTTGTATTCCCCAGCTTGATAATTGTCTTACTGTGAATTACTGTAACAGAAAATACATGGGCTCAGGCACATAGGAATCAGCAGACCTGATGATTAAACACAAGATGGTGTTGTATAAGGTTATTGTGTCCAGCTCTCTATTACCCCGAACAGATAACTATACCTTGATCAATTGAACTTTTGTAAAACCGGAACTTGCATTCAATAGACATTCCGAGGTGATTCAGGTGAGCAGCATAACAAAATTTTGTACTCTGATACAAAGAATAATAAAAGCAGATAACCAAAGACTTGATCAAAGAAGTAGATTTTAAGGACTCTTTTGAAGTCAGAATTTTATGCAGGGCCTTAGCAGTTGATGGTACAGCACCAATGGTTGAACAAGTATAATTGGAGATGTTCAAGATGCCAAAATTGGAACAGAGTGATATTTAAAAGAGTTGTAGGGCTGGGAAATTGAAAGCTATGGAGGGATTTAGAAATAAGGATAACAGTTGTTAAATTGAGACCCCAATTAATTGAGGGGTCATTATAAATCAGTAAGCATACAGAACATGAACCACAGAATTTTAGATAACATCAGATTTTCGGAGGGTGGAAAGTGGGAGATAAACCAGAAATGCATTGAAGCAGTTGTTCCTGGTGGTATCAAATGAATGGATGAGAGTTTAAGCAGTAGGTAATCTAAGACGGGGTGGAGTCAGAGACAATAAAACGTAAGAGCAGTTCATCTGCCGTCCAATTAGATTTTGTCTGATAATTCTCAAATCCATTTTTCTGCTTTGTCCCCATAATTTATGAAATCCTTACCCCGATTAAAGATCTTTCTATCATGGCCTTGAATGTGCTAAGCAACTCAACTCTGCAGTCCTCTGCAAAGAATTCCACAGATTCACTAACCTCTGAGACAAAAAAAAATCCTCTTCAGCTTTGTTTTAAGTGGGTGACTCCTTACATTGAGATTATGACCTCTGATCCTAGACTCTTGCTCAAAAGGTAACAATGTTTCAGCATCTACCCTGTCAAGCTCTTTAAAGCTATAGTGATGAAAATAGATGCCAATTAGCTGAAATATTTGCTCCCTTATTGAGTTTGCTGATGACACAAAGGTTGGTGTACTCTATACAAATACTCAGAGCATTTCCAAGCCAATGACTATCATTACTTAATAGGTAAGGACAGCACATGCATGGGAAATGCAACAGTTCCACAATTTCCTCTCAGTCACACACCATTCTACTTGCTTGTATCACTGTTTTTTCATTCATGATTAGTAAGTTAAAATATTGGGCCTCCTGGCCTAATAGCTTTGTGAATGAGCCATCACCCCTGAGTCCACAGTGGTTTGATGAGAAACACCACATCAAATTAATGTGGATAGTTGACTTCTAGCTTTACCAGTTATACCCAAATTGTGAGAATGAATCAAAAATCCTTGAAAAACTACACTTCTGAGAATTGTAGGAGGATGTTTGATGCTGTGAAACCAACTAGAGTCATATAGCATGGTAACAGACCCTTGGGTCCAACATGTCCATGCTAAATGTAATCCCAAACTGAACTTGTCCCACCTGCCTGCTCCTGGTCCATATCCTTCCAAGCCTTTTGCATTCATGTACTTATCCACATAACTTTTAAACATTGTATCTGCCACTTCCCCAGGGAGTTTATTCCAAACAGGAATCATCCTCTGTGTAAAAAGAATTTATCCCGTATGTCTTTTTAAAATCTCTCTTCTCTCATTCTCTCACCTTTAAAAATGTGCTGCCTTTAAATTCCACCCCCCCCCCAAAACCTAGGGAAAAGGCAACTACCATCAACTCTATTTATACCCCTCATTATTTCATAAACTTTGATAAGGTCACCCTTCAGCCCCTTATGCTCCAGTGGAAAAAGTCCTAGCCTATTCAGCCTTTCTATATAACTCAAACGTCCATACCCACAACATCGTGGTAAATCTCTTCTGAACCCTCGGGTTGTAAGTTTGCATGCCGAGCTGGTGGCTTTGTTCTCAGACATGACTTCACCGTGCTAGGTAACATCATCAGTGAGCCTCCAGTGAAACGTTGGTGTTCTGTCATGCTTTCTATCTGTGTATCTTGGTGTCTTAAGGTGGGTGATGTCACTTCCGGTTCTTTTTCTTAGAGGTTGGTTAATGGGGTCCAAATTGATGGAGCTCCGAGAGGCCTGGCATTCAAACTGGAACTCCATCAGTAAACACTTCGATTTAGACCCCATTTACCAACCTCTGAGAAAAAGAACCAGAAATGATATCACCCACCTTAAGAGACCAGGACAGAACACCATCGCTTCACTGGAAGCTCACTGATGTTACCTAGCATGGTGGTGAAATGTCTGAAAACAAACCTGCTAGCTCAGTGAGCATATGTACAACGTGAACTTCCACGTGATATACAAATCTTCTCAAAAATCGCTCTTCTGAACCCTCTCCAGCTTAATATCCTTTCTGTAACTGGGCGACTAGAACTGGACACAATATTCCAGAAGAGACCTCACCATGTCTTATGCAACCTCAACATAACTTCTCAACTCCTATACTTAACAGACTGATCAATGAAGTTGAGCATGCCAAATGCCTTTTTAATCGCCCTGTGTATATGTGACGCAAACTTCAAAGATTTATGTACCTGTATCACTAGGTCCCTCTGTTCTACAGCACTAACCAAGACTGTACTATTAATTGTATAAATCCTGCCCTTGTTTGTTATACCAAAATGCAATACCTTGCACTTATCCAGATTGAACTCTGCCTGCCATTTTTCAGCCCATTGACCTATTTGATCAAGATCCCTTTGTAATCTCAGAAAATCTTCTTAACTTGGTGGCATAGTAGACAGTTTGGTATCATCTGCAAACTTGCTAACTATGCCTTCTATATTTTTGTTCAAATAATTTACATAAATGACAAACAAAAGAGGATCCAGAACTGAACCCTTTTACTGAGTTAAGAGCTGTTAACTCTTTTAGGCCTGATCACCGAAGCCTATCTGTGTAGAGTCTTGGCCTCAATTAGGAAGAACTCCATGTACCTGAGGAAAAAGAATCACGTGAGACTTTAACTTAATCACAACGTAAGAAAGAGCAACAGGAGGACGACAGTGGTCACTCAAACTGCTCAGCAGTTTGCCAAATTTATGGCTGAGTTTCATACTTAATCTCTGATATTCTCCACAGAAACCAATTGAACAACGATTGCCGCTGAATTTTTAAAAACTTTTCTTCCATGTATTCCAGGTCTGAGATTAGCAAAATTTTAAAAATATATGCAGGGGAATGTAAAGCCACTGATTATCTCATTGTTACATTTATCTTTAAAATCCTGGCATGTATAAATATCTTAACAAGTGTATGAAAATCTAACATGTTCATTTGCATAGCAAGATTGCAAGAAATGTTATTGACTAATCTGTCATTTGAAAGAAAAGCCTATCATCGCACTTCTAGGATGAGATTTAGTAGAACCTGTGAGTCAAAGTCCTTTGAGGCTCAGTGGATGCTGTCCAGCCCAACAAAAACTTGAGAAAGCAGATAACTGAGGCCACATTGAGTAAAAGTGAGCAGAGACAAGCCAAGAGAAGTACTGAAGAGGGTTATCAAGCAGTGTAATGTAGTCATCCTTACGTGAACCATTTGTTTCCAGTTTTCATCACATCATCTGCTTGTTGAATGAATCTCTCCCCACTGTCCTCCTCCAGACACTACTCCAGTAGTCATCATTGCAGAATTGTTTCTTGACATTCATTTTTAACTTGCCGTTTACTTTTCCTGTTTTGCTCTGTCAGGCCCCTTTTCTGTATCCTTGTTCTAAGTTTGAATATTTGGAAGTTACAGAATGAAGGGCAAACAAGTTGAGTTTTGTTTACTCAAAGCATGAGGCATGAGAGTTGTTCTCAGGTGAGCCTTTGAAGTGACCCATATAAATGGTTCAGAAAAATAACTGAATGATAGAGAATGAAGCAAATGGTGTGGAGGTGAATGCCAATGTGAGATTACTCAGAAGTATTTGCTGGATTTGGTTTGCTGATGGATATATGAATAGGAAGGGTTTGGAGGGATTTGGGCCGGGTGCTGGCAGGTGGGACTAGATTGGGTTGGGATATCTGGTCGGCGAAGACTAGTTGGACCGAAG
This sequence comes from Chiloscyllium plagiosum, assembly GCF_004010195.1. Taxonomy (NCBI): domain Eukaryota; kingdom Metazoa; phylum Chordata; class Chondrichthyes; order Orectolobiformes; family Hemiscylliidae; genus Chiloscyllium; species Chiloscyllium plagiosum. The sequence goes on from NC_057722.1 coordinate 59,449,308, forward strand.
GGTCTGTTTCCGTGCTGTACATCTCTATCTCTCTAAGGTTCTTGCAATTCACCAGTCTTAGCAAATAGAGTTTAGTTGAAAACAAAGTTTGGGGCTCAGCCAAACACAGTTGCACAAGTGATAAAATGGGACTTTGTACGTCAGACTCTGGGGTGAGTTTCAGGTCGGGTGCATCTGCAGAGGAGTTCTGAGAATGCTTTGTAATCAAACCATTGAATGAAATGAATAGTTTGGTGAGGCTCCACTAAGTTACGTTGACAGATGCAGAAGTGCATTCCAGCTTGTCCAGCTAAAGTGAACCAACCGTCTCTGACAGTACATCGATCAATGTTTCAAGTTTCCTCACAGGCTACCTTTTGCCCAGCTATTGATATCACTTTCCTATGAAACACAAATAGATAGCTCTATACAGTTAGGGAAAACATAACTCGGATTTGAGCTTAACAATTTTTCACTCCCTCCTTTTTTTTAAGATATTGGTTCACTTCTGCATTTCATTTACTGCAAACTTAAAACGAGCAGCTAATCCTTGTGACTTTCACCTGGAATGCAAAAATAAACTGATGTGAAACACCTGTAGTGTAAAAGGGAACAAGTGGCTAAAGTCAACACATGACAGTGAATAGTAAAGTTATAACTCCCATGTTCTGTAAAATCACAAATATCTAGAGATAAGCAAGCTTATGTTCAGTTAAGCACTTGTATCATGTCAAAAAATGAGAGAAACACATTAATTTATGGATAGGAGTATCAAAATTCCTTGTTATGTCATTTTCTTCTTCTTCTTATCCTTATGGCTGAATTATAATTAACCAAATCCTCACTGTATGTTAGCTGTTCTGAATTTGAGATAAAGTAGTTTATGTGATGCATGCCTTTGTGCTCATGAAGTATATGAAAAGAGAGTCAGCCATTGTTCATCCTCCTGGGGATCTCATTCTCCCCTTTCTGGAAAAATGATTGTCTAGCATTCAAGCGTGAGCAAACTGCGGTTTTGTTCAAAGTAAATATTGTTAAGAATACAATACTTGGGTCATTTGGTCCTTCTATACTGGCAGTTCTGCATTCAATATGATTGTGGCTTTGGCTCTACTTTCCTGTCAGCTCTCCATACCTCTTAATGATTGAATAACAGTTTTCGCTTAGCTTGGAGTATATTCTAATATAGAGCTGAAAATGTGTTGCTGGAAAAGCGCAGCAGGTCAGGCAGCATCCAGGGAACAGGAGAATCGACGTTTTGGGCATAAGCCCTTCCTCAGGTATATTCTAATATACCCATCCTCCAAAGTAGAATTCCAAAGTTAATAACCTGCTAAGAGAAAAGAAGAATCTCCTTGTTTCAGTGTTAAATGGAAGATGCCAATTTTTAAATTCTGCCTCTGGTTCTGAATGCCACCTGCCTCTCATCTCAGCCCCCACCATATGCGCAAACATACACACACAGAAACATTCTCTTAGGATCTAAACTGTCAGTTCCCTCAGGATCTTATTTTTACTACTTCACTGAATTCCAGAGGATGTGGGCCCAACCTACTCCACCTTCCCTCGAAAGATTAAAGCCTGTTGAATCATTGTATTCGCCCACTAATCCTTCTTGCAAAGTCCACACTGTAACAGACCATTCTGAACGCTGCCCCAATTTTTGTCTCCATTTAAACTACTATTTCCAATCTTGGTGTCTAATTGGTGGATCTCTTTTCCTTTTGTCATTTCTATTTTTGCCTACTCCAATTTTCTCCAGAATTGCCTCACTTGTTTCACATATCTAAAAATCCAGTTCATCCAAAAATCTGCTCGCATCCTCTCCTTGCTGGCTCATCATCTCTGTCCTAGTTGGTTAAGTGGCCTAATGCCTGAAATTTAAAGTTGTCATATTTCTGTTTAATTTTGTTTTCTCATTTTTCCCTATCTCTGTAATCATGAGTTTGACCTCTTGTACATTCCTTTCTTTAGCTCTGCTGTGGTGGCTGTACCTTAGGTTGTCTGAACTCTCATGGAATTTCCATCCTTGGTATCTCATATTAACTTATTATCCTTCCTTTCCTTTGGCCTGTTTAGGGAGATTTTATAAGGGAATTTATTTTCCGTTAAAAGTTGTTATGTGAATGTTGACAGGATTGGGTTCAGTGCAATGCTATCACAGGTCAGAAAGGCCTTTGTGTTGGCAACTTAACTCAAAAGTTGCTGATTTAAAAAGTGTTCAAAGGGCTATGAGCCTTCTGCAGTAATAGCATCTCCAAGAAAGTAGGGAGGGAACAAAAAGCATAGCAATAATACGACTAAACCTTTACAAAAGCAAAATACCGCAGAAGCTAGAAATCTAAAAGCAAGCAGAAAATGCTGAAAGTACTGTCTCTCCACAGATGCTATCTGACCGGCTGAATAGTTCTAGCTTTTACTATTTTCATTTAAATGTTTAGGTGAATTTTGGTGAATGAGGTGGGATAATCAGTCTTCAAGAATCTACACCATACTTTCTCTGCTAAATGATGTAATAGAGACCACACTAGAAAGTTAAGTTGCAAAGCTCAATTCAGAGTATCAGCGGATTTGCAAGTTCATTAATCTTGTATTCTAGATGTTAAATTTTTCCTTGCAATAGTGAAGCTGTTTGTTTGGAGAAGAAGGATCGATTTCATACGATATGCCTAGTAAAATATTTGGCCTAGAATAAGGGGTAAAATGGACAGAGAGGCAAGAGTATATGCATTTCTGCAGGAGTTCTACAGTTCAAGACAGCAATCTAAGAGCTGCTTTGTACTGTAAGAAAAAAACAGCCTACCATGTGAGAGGCTGCATGTTGAGAAGAGATTTCAAATTGGCTGCTATGTGTTACCTGAGAGCAACAGTAGCTACTCTTCAAAAACAGTTAACTAATTGGGAGATGTTTTGTAATGTCCTGAGAATGTGGAAGGTTCTATATAAATAGTCTTTTAAAATATACACAGAAGTTTTCCTGGAGCGTCGGAGGCTGAGGAGTGACCTTAGAGAGGTTTATAAAATCATACGGGGCATGGATTATGTAAATAGACAAGGTCTTTTCCCTAGCTTTGGGGAGTCCAAAACTAGTGGGCATAGGTTCACGGTGAGAGGGAAAAGATTTAAAAGGAACCTAAGGTGCAGCGTTTTCATGCAAAGGATGATGCGTGTATGGAATGAGCTGCCAGAGGAAGTGGTGAAGGCTGGTACAATTGCAACACTTAAGAGGCATCTGGATAGTTATATGAATTGGAAGGGTTTAGAGGGATATGGACTAAGTACTGGAAAATGGGACTGGATTAATTTTAGTATATCTGGTCGGCATGTGAAAATGTGTACAGGGTATAAGCAGGCAGGAAAGAGTTAAGTTTTGAATTTTGTGAAACGAGGTTCAGCTGAGCATGACTCACATCAGATAAGAACTTAGAGTTCACAATGGCGTGCTGGAGGCAAGGGTAATAGGTTAACAAAGTGAAAAAACAGTCATTATGTAAAGCCATTTAATAATATTGGAAGAATTCAGTATGCAAGATCAGCTAACAAGGGAAAAAGTATCCATTGTATGAATCCAGTTAACAAGGTTAAGAACATTCACTGTATAACAATAAAGGGCTTGGTCTCTGCTATTGATACTTGTTGATTATAACAGTCATAGAGTCATAGAGATGTACAGCATGGAAACAGACTCTTCGGTCCAACCCGTCCATGCTGACCAGATATCCCAACCCAGTCTAGTCCCACCTGCTAGCACCTGGCTCATATCCCTCCAAACCCCTCCTGCTCATATACCCATCCAAATGTCTCTTAAATGTTGCAATTGTACCAGCCTCTACCACTTCCTTTGGCAACTCATTCCATACCTGTACCACCCTCTGCGTGAAAAGGTTGCTCCTTAGGTCTCTTTTGTATCTTTCCCCACTCACCCTAAAACTATGCCCTCTAGTTCTGGACTCCCCGACCTCAGGGAAAAGACTTTGCCTATTTATCTTACCCATGACCCTCATAATTTTGTAAACCTCTATAAGGTCACCCCTCAGCCTCTGATGCTCCAGGGAAAACAGCCCCAGCCTGTTCAGCCTCTCCCTGTAGCTCAAATCCTCCAAACCTGGTAAAATCCTTGTAAATCTTTTCGGAACCTTTTCAAGTTTCACAACATTTTTCCGATAGGAAGGAGACCAGAATTGCACACAATATTCCAACAGTGGCCTAACCAATGTCCTGTACAGCTGCAACATGACCTCCCAACTCCTGTACTCAATACTCTGATCAATAAAGGAAAGCATACCAAATGCCTTCTTCACTATCCTATCTACCTGCGACTCCACTTTCAAGGAGCTATGAACCTGCACTCCAAGATCTCTTTGTTCAGCAACATTCCCTAGGACCTTAGCATTAAGTGTATAAGTCTTGGTGGGCAGCACGGTGGCACAGTGGTTAGCACTGCTGCCTCGCAGCGCCAGAGACCCGGGTTCAATTCCCGCCTCAGGCGACTGACTGTGTGGAGTTCTCCCCATGTCTGCGTGGGTTTCCTCCGGGTGCTCCGGTTTCCTCCCACAATCCAAAGATGTGCAGGTCAGGTGAATTGGCCATGCTAAATTGCCCGTAGTGTTAGGTAAGGGGTAACTGTAGGGGTATGGGTGGGTTACGCTTCGGCGGGTCGGTGTGGACTTGTTGGGCCGAAGGGCCTGTTTCCACATTGTAATGTAATCTAATCTAATCTAAAAAAAGTCCTGCTAAGATTTGCTTTCCCAAAATGCAGCACCTCACATTTAACTGAATTAAACTCCATCTGCCGCTTCTCAGCCTATTGGCCCATCTGGTCAAGATCCTGTTGTAATCTGGGGTATCCCTCTTCGTTGTCCACTACACCTCCAATTTTGGTGTCATCTGCAAACTTACTAACTATACCTCTTATGCTCGCATCCAAATCATTTATGTAAATGACAAAAAGTAGAGGGTCCAGCACCGATCCTTGTGGCACTGCACTGGTCACAGTGCCTCCAGTCTGAAAAACACCCCTCCACCTCCACCCTCTGTCTTCCACCTTTGAGCCAGTTCTGTATCCAAATGGCTAGTTCTCCCTGCATTCCATGAGATCTAACCTTGCTAATCAGTCTCCCATGGGGAACCTTGTCGAACGCCTTACTTTTAGAATAAATTACACACAGTGTGAAAACGGGCCCTTCGGCCCAACAAGTCCACACTGACCCTCCAAAGAGCAACCCACCCAGACCCACTTCCCTACATGTACTCCTTCACCTAACACTACAGGCAATTTTGCATGGCCAATTCACCTAACCTGCACATTTTTGGACTGTGGGAGAAAACCGGAGCACCCGGCGGAAACCCACGCAGACACTGGGAGAGTGTGCAAACTCCACACAGACAGTTGCCTGAGGTGGGAATTGAACCCGGGTCTCTGGCGCTGTGAGGCAGCAGTGCTAACCATTGTGTCACCGTGCTGCCCATATAGATCACATCTACCGCTCTGCCGTCATCAATCCTCTGTTACTTCTTCAAAAAACTCAATCAAGTTTGTGAAACTGAGATGGGGGGGAACGGGATGACAATATTGGCGTAGTTGGCAGGATCCAAATGGATAGTTATGATTGGATGGTGTCAGCAGCCGTCCAGGACATCGGCGTCGAGAGACGGACAGGCCCACAAGGTAAGATTTTAAACCTTGGTCCCTCTCAATGATCTTGTGTGCCGGATCCCCCTCCTCAATCGCTCTCTATTCTACAGATTCCTCGAACGGTAATAATTTGTTCAGGTGGGCGCTCAATCTACGATAATATAGCTCATCACGTGGATTATCGTGGCAGACCTTTCTTAACAGATACCAGGAAGACCCGATTTATCAGGTGTCTGTTCCATTTGCCTAAAGGTACTTTAACCGTTTCAGATTTAACAATGATACCCATAAATCGATTCCCACTTGAACACAGCTCAAAGCTTAGCAGAGTGCAGAGGACTCGAACCTTAACAAACCTATCAGGGGACTTGAACTCAAGTACCCTGTAGAGGACTTGAACTTTAATCACATCCCCTCCCCTACCCCCCACCCACTCCGGGGACTCGAACCCCAGTACCAGACCAAAGGTCTGTTTCCATGCTGTACATCTCTGTGATTCTCTGACTCGAAGTTTCCCAAATACCAAGTGTTCTGTCTGAGCTCATATTCTTGTTTAAAATGGGAATGGAAATCAGAGCTATTGACATTTTGAATTTTAATATCGCCTGTAAACTTTATCATTCGACAGCATGTTGCCAAAGTCGTTAATTTGCTCTCTCCTCGTGCACCCTCAACCCCATTCCACCCTTTGTTACCTGAGGTTGAGAGTTCCAATGAAGTGGCAAAACTGTCCAGTGGTGACTGTCATCAAGGTGTGATTGTTCTTTTCCCCAAACCTTGTCAATCAAGCAGTTTTTCACTGCCCTGATTGACTGATCTCTTCAGTGCTTCACTTGGTTAATCAAGTATTTTTGTGGACATTGACGTAATGGTGTGGAGATACTTTGCACAGCAAAACAAGTGATAGGACAGTCCTGGGATCACACACGCACCCACCTTAGCAATACGACCCCATTGTAGCCTCCTAAATTATCGTGGATGTAGCTATTTGCCCCTGCTCAGCAACTCCCAGCTCTCCGTTTGGGCATTGAAATGGGATCGTCTTGGGACTAAAGTTGAGAGCACTGCTATTTCATCTGTTTTAATGAGTAGTGTCACAAGACAGCTGATAGTGTTCAGTAGCTGGACCAAGTTCAGGTTTTACTTTTCATCTCTGAAAGCAAGCCAATGAGTTTCATTTTGCAACTCCTAAAATTGGATAGCAATCCATGTTCGGCAAGGGGACAATGCCAATATATGTTGCATGTACTCCCTAATGTGAAAATGCCGGTATTAGACTGAGGTGGACAAAGTCAGAAGTCAGACAACACCAGGTTATAATCCAACAGGTTTCTTTGAAATCACAAGCTTTTGGAGTGCTGCTCCATCAGGTGAAGTGGAGAGAAGCACACAGGTACAAAATATGTAGGCGGAAATGCTCTGTGTCTGTGTGCTCCCCCTCACTTCACCTGATTAAGGAATAAATCTGTTGGACCATAACCTGGGGTTGTGTGACTTCTGACTTTATATTTCATTGACGTGAAGAGTACAAAGTTAAGCAAAACTCAAAACAGCATTTGAATTATGCCTAAAACTCATGGTTGTATTCTGAGTGATGGGACATAGGTTCATTCATGTGATTTTCTGATATATTAATCCACCGAGTTAAATATAGTTCTCTGAAGGAGACAAACACTCACTAGAAGGGAACTTGAGGAACAGAATTCATAGCTCTATTTTTAGCATGTTCTGTGGAAGTCTGGATAACCCTCTCATTCCATTCCTTCTTTTTTAAAATTCACTCCTGGGCTGTGGATGTTACTGATACAGCACAACAGGAGAGTGAGCAGCACTGAATTCCAAAGTTCAAAGAAGTGTCTTTGGACTCAAAGCATTAACTTTGCGTCTCTCTCTCCACAGATCTGCCAGACCTGTTGTTTCTCCAGCACTTTCTGTTTTTACTTAAGATTTCCATCATCAGATTTGTTTGGAGATCAAATAGTGCACTGAACATAAATCTTTTGATTGTCGTAAGTGGACGTAGGCTGCATGTGGCTTTGGTGCCATCGAATACTAATGTTACAGTTCTTTGGTTTTCAAACTGGACTTCGGGAGAGCTGAGCAAGTCCATACTCTAAGACTATAGCATCTTTCAAATTCTATATTCTTTCTGTATCTTTTGATTTAATAGTACAATGTTTCTGTTTATGTATTCTTCTAAAGACTTTATACAATGTTAATTCTATTTTTCTTTGAACAGCTGTCACTGTTTTCTCTAATCAGGGATTTTTGAAATTGTGTTTTCCTCCATACTGAAAGTTCAACGACTTTTAAGCCAACTAAATTTATTCAAATGTTTGTCAGAACTTGACTTGTTTTTTTTCCACTATGATCCCCATTAGGTTTCCTTTGGAGTTTTTAAGGTCACTAGGGCTGTTTGTGACGATGAGCAAGGTTGAAGTGTGGCACCGATCTTCAGCTTCCCAACTGGGAAAGGTACTTTTAAACCTTTCATCTGAACCCAAGTTAATTAGCCCAGTTTTCCTCCCCAGCTTTGTAGAACTAGATACTCTTGAGCTTTGTTATAAAATAAAATACTTGACAGAAACAAAACTTGACACTGTGTACCCACCGATCAAATTCCTCAGTTTCTGTTCTTGAACCCATCTGCGTATCAGTGATCTTCCCTTGTTTTGCACCTCTTACCTTATTTATCCTGACCTTCTTACTTTTAACTACGTTGCCATGGTCAGCTATGATCTATGAGTTAGATTGTGCTGTTTTTAAATGACATTTTGTGTCCTTCCAAACTGTATTCAGACCTCAAGACTTATGCCTGGAATATGGGAGATTAAGATTAAGGGGTGATTTGCTTGAGATTTTTGATTTTTTTTAATGGAATCAACAGGTTAGGTAGAAAGTTTTTCTATCTTAAAATCTAAACCAGGCCATTTGGTAGAATAGGAAACACTTCTTTGCAAAAAGTGATACACAATGTGGAATTCTTTCCCCAAAATTGCATTAGCTGCTGGGACTTGCCTTATTTTATCGACTAAAATCAGATAAATTTGGTGAGGCAACGGCAAGGGTGTAAAGCAAGGCAGGTTGATAGGCTTAGCATATAAAGTTATACATCATGGAAACAGAGCCTTCTGTCCGACTCATCTGTGCTGACCAAATAATCTAACCTGATCGAGTCCCATTTGTCAGCATTTAGCCCATATCCCCCTCAACCCTTCCAAGTTCGTGTACCCATCTAGGTGTGTTTGAAATGTTGTAATGGCAGCTTGTTTCATATATGCATCACCTCTGCATAAAAAGTTGCTGCTCAGATCCTTTTTAATCTTTCTCCCTCACCTTCAACCTATGCCTTAGCTGTTCATCCTATCCATGCCCCTCATGATTTTATAAAACTCTATAAGTTCACCCCTCAGCCTCTGACGCTGTAGGGAAAAAAAGTCCTAGTCTGTTTTACCTCTCCCTATGGCTTAAATGCTCCAATCCCAGCAACATCATTTTAACTTTTTTTTAACCCTTTCAAGTTTAACAACATATTTTCTATAGCAGGGAGACTATAACTGAAGACAGCATTCTGAAAACCATCTAGAATGGAACAGGCTCAGTAACCGATGTCCTCTTTCAGTTCCTAATACATTTGTTCACTTTGACACTTTAATCCTTTGGCTTTTCATGGTGACTCTGAACTTTGCATCTTCGTGTCTTAGTTTATGTTACTTTTTGTTGACATGATCTCTCAAATCACAGAATATCAGGGGATGTCTGAGAAAATACTGCATAGGTCCTTTTCAAATATCCTTCAAAACATATTATGTTAAGATATTATCTTAAAGGGCCAGAGTGTCGTCAAATTGACAAAGCAATAAACCAGATAAACTGATCACATGTCAATGCCCGGCCAAGGGGTAATCTTCGAAGGATTATAATATGAGAAACCTAAAATGTTCTTCATAAAATAAATGGAAAATTGAAGACAGTCAGCAAATTTTTTTTTCATGGTGAATTATCTTGGATGGGGCTTGTTTATCAGCCTCCACTACAGAAATGTAAGGGAAGGAAATAAACAGGAGCATAGAGGTACATGCAATAAGGGTACAACTGCTATCATTGGTGACTCCATATAGATTGGACAAACCAAACTAGCAATGATACTGTGGAGGCGGATTTCATGGAATGTATACATGATGGTTTTTAAGATCAATACATTGAGGAATTAACTAGAGAACAAGCTATCCAAGAGTGGGTATTATGCAATGCGAAAGGATTAATGGACAGTCTTTTTCTGCAATTCCATTGCAGATAAATGCTAAAGAGAGAATTGTTCATTAAGATGGAAAGTAAAGTTTAGAAAAGGTTTAGTGTCTTCACTAGCAGAATTATATGTCGAGTGTTCACCATTGTTTACCTGTGGTTAGAATCCATTATATGATACAGAAATCTGGTCCAGGTTTTCTGTTGATTTGAGTGCATCGTAGATAAAATAACAACTTTGCGTACTTTAAACAGGCTTAACAATTTTTGTGACAACCCTGGGAATAGTGGAGCTAGAATTCCCGTTCTCTAACACAATGAGGTGTAACATTCCACCAACCTTCACTCTCGGTGCAATGATGGTGTTGTGCTGTCTACAAATATTTTTCCCTACCACCTGAAAAAAGCAGCAGTGTAAACATCACAATGAGTTTCAGCAACTTGCTATTCCAAGTGCTGTGATTCCTTCCATAGTCTTTGATTTAAAACGGTTCTTTTTTCCCCACTTTAGTCCTCAATCAAAGGTACAAAAATTAAAATGATATTGTTTGCAATGGTATGCATGTGTTTTTTTTGAGCTTCTGCATAGTCATGCATGCACGTAGCTTACAGGGAACATTACTCATAGTCTCATCACTGTGGAAGAGTCCTCTGAGGACTTTTTTTTGTAACCTTGAAATTTAGTGTTCTTAGTCCACACATGATAAGGCTTTAGACATAATAGCTACAATTTTTGCAATGCGCTTGTTGATTTCCACATTGAATGACAGATTGAGAGTGATTGAGGGGCGTATATTTCTGAAGTTATCAATAACTTGAGTCATCTTATCAATGGTAATAAATTGTGGTATGGCTATATCCTCAACAATAACATTGTTTTCCTGATACTGATAGTACATTGCAGCTGGTGTAAGTAAAATGCTGAATGTTGAAGCACTTCGATATTATTTGCTATCAATTACATTGTTGTTAGTTTGGCAACTTTATGTTAAGATCATATCACATAAATAGCTTCGAAAATGTTGTGCACTTGTCCTTTTCAAATCGGAGTTCACTTTTGTGAGGACTGTACATAATAGCTGTATTTGAGAGACCCAGAGATGATGCGCCATGAACAATTTTTCAGGACTATCCATGAAGTTTTGATGTAATTCTTTGGCAAGTTTTTATAAGTTTTAGAACTTTTTGACCTTTTTGCCAAAATTGAACACACTCCGTGCTCCTTGTCTTATATTTGGTGAAACAGAGAATGTTTCCTGAGCCTAGAAATTCTGTTTCTGCAAAAATGATCAAAGATTATATGGAAAAACCCCAAATGTGTTTGAATGCACATATCTATTGGAAAGACTTGAAACTATTCCTCAGCAAGTAAAACTTATGACATTTTTAACAGCGTGAATCATCGCAAGGTATTTCATGGAGGCATTTAATACAAAGTATGATATTCGGGCATAAAGTAAAAGAAGCTTTTAAGGAGCATCTTAAATCAGAAAAGTAAGGTTGAGACCAGGTATATCGGGACAGTAATCTAGTGCTTGCGCTCCAGGGAGCTGAAAGAGCAACCACCAGTGTAATGATTGTAATTGGGAATGTTCAAGAGGCGGGATCTAGAGGAATATAGATCAAATAGAGAATTGTTGGCTTGGAGGAGATGACAGAATTAAAGAGCAAGGCCATGGAGGGATTGGAGAACAGACTTTTCAAGTCAAATGGCTGCTTGTTAGCTAAGGTCAACAAGGAATGATAGAAACTGTAACTCATTGAGAGTAAAGACATGGGTACTTCGCAGAGGTGTGAGAATGAATGTGAGATTTCCACTAGGACTGTACTGGAATAGTTGAGTCAAGAAGTTAGTTCAATGAGTTTTCAGCTATATAAGCTGAGACAACAATGCAGTTAGAGAAGAGAAAGAGGTGGAAATAGGCAATCTTATTAATGGCATATACAGGGGAACCTCGATTATCCGAACAAGATGGGCAGGCACTATTTCGTTTGGATAATTGATTATTCGGTTAATCTATTCAATGCCTTTCCCCTGGGGCTTGGAGTTTTCTATTAAGTCTGCTCCCTGTTCAGACTAGGCAGCAGCACAGCACATGCGAGGTCCCACCCCCCTCAACCCCGTCCAACACTGCCCCTCCCACCCGCCTCCAACCCACTCCAACACTGCCTTGCACGCCCCCAATCTCCGTCCAAAACCGCCCCAGTCTGCCCTCCAACATGGCCCCCTGCCTGCCCCCCAGCCCATCCAACACCGCCCTCTGCCTGCCTCCAACGCCCCCCCGCCGCCCATCCCCAATCCCGTCTCTGGATCAGCCGGACTGGACACCCACGACAAGACTACTGCTGCTGCTGCTCCTACTACCTTTTGGAGGATGAGTCTCCCAATAGCGCGTGTGCCGCGCGCACCCAAACATAATGTTTTACTGCAACTTTTTGACAGGTTCCACCTTTGCCTGTACAGGACAATGCGAGAGAGATTATCTGGGGAAGGGGGTTTTAGGGTACACCCCTCTGTACAATTCCAGGGAAAGTGTGGGGGGAGAGAGGGTGGGAGGTCAGTCACTTAGAGATGGTGCCTGCGCTCCCATCAGTCCAGGACTGTTGTCAGCAGCACTTTTAATCTCTATAAACAAAAGGTGCGATCGGTGTTTAATTAATGTTTCTGTCGGGACCTCAAGATCTCCTTCGGATAATCCAACTTTCGGATGAATGGTATTCGGGTAATTGAAGTTCCTCTGTATATATGAAGTTAAAAATTTAGAATAAAATACAATAAGGTGAACAGACTAGTTTACAGAACTAGAGTGTGTTGCTGGAAAAGCACAGCAGGTCAGGCAGCATCTGAGGAGCAGGAGAATCGATGTTGAAGAGCTCTGGCCCGAAACGTCAATTCTCCTGCTCCTCGAGTGCTGCCTGACCTGCTGTGCTTTTCCAGCAACACACACTCGACTCTGATGTCCAGCATCTGCAGACCTCATTTTCTCCTAGTTTACTGATGGAGACTGATTCCAGACTTATTGCTAAGGAGAAATGGAATCGCTAACTAGCAATCAGGAATCTTTACAGTTGAACTGAGCTATGAGCAGTCAACCCAACACGAAGTGATGTGTGTTGATCGTTTCACCAAGATTTCTTTCCGTCAGTTGTCCAATATGTTCATTGCATGTCATTTGTTTTTCATTTTATTGGTCCAGAATGATTTCTGCTTGATTTCTATTTCTATATATTATCTGTTTTCAGCAAGGAGTGAAATTTCAGTTTCAGGATACATTGCATTATAATTTCAAACTTATTTAATATTGTCATCACGTTTATTTATTGTAATAGATTCAAGACAGTACTGAAATGCTATTGATTAAAACAAATTACACTTGGAATTTTTTGTGTAATATTCTTTACTCACTGCCTCAAATTACTGATTACTACCATCAAAATTAGCAGAGCTGTACTTTTTTTTTTCCCTAAGACAGACTGAGCCTGTAATTTCTATACCAGTCTTAGACAAATCAGAATTGTAACCACCAGTACTTTCTGCCAGAGTCCGAGAATGTCAGACCTGTCTCTTCCAGTGCTGTCTCCAATATTAAAGAATAGCAGCCATGTGCTCACCAGTACTGTGTCTCAGTGTTGGGTAGTGGCAGACCTGTCTCCAGAAATACTGTATCCTGTTGTAATACAGTGACTGACCCTGTCCTGTGTAATGCAAGTTTGTTGCTTTGCTGTCGGTGCTCGTGGAGAACATATGATAATTCCATACACCAAGCACTGTATTTCATTGAAATTTAACTGGCAGTACTAGTTATATTGATAGTGAGGTGTCATATTTGGTGCAAGTTTACTTTAAGATATGCAATATGATATCTGTGTGTTCATACCTGCTTTGCTTACCTTTCTAACTTCATATTAAAACACTATTAAGAATGAGATATTGTTTTTCCCAGGTGTTCTGGATAGCAGTGCTGCTGATTTTGAATCTGTTGATGAAATTTTTGATGCAGTTGGTGATGTTCTGCAAGAAGTGTCAGTTTCAAAAAATAAAGATGACGTACGAGAGATTTGTCAAAAAATGTTTAACACCCTTAAACTGTGAGTAAACATTTTCTTTCATACTTTTGTGTCATGGATGTTTTGTCAGCAAGATGAAAAATCTTAAATAGTTGTAAATGAAACTCCTTTAAAACCTGTACTGTCAAAACCTGCATCAGTATAACAGGAAAACGTTCCACTTTGACTTGCACAACATTGTAGATATACCATGTTTGTGCCTTGTTCAGTGGGCATGCGTTACTACAGAATGATGTGATAACTTTTCATCCTTTGTAACTATGCAACATTCAGCAGTTGTCAACTTTGTAGTAGTTGAACCAAATGCCTAAGTTGTGCAGACATCAAGTTGGTGATAAAATAATGTTTATCCTTTGCTCCAGTAATGCCACTGTGATGCCATTTATCAAAGGGGGAGAGAGAGACCGAGAGAGAGAGACAGAATGAATTAGTGCAGCTTGACCTCAACGAGAGAGATCATGGGTGAAAATCTTAGAGTTTTCTTGACTCTGTAATGGGTGAAGATGTGATTCATGGAAAAAAGGCCTCATTAATAAAAGGAACTTTAATATGCAATGTTGCAACTTTGTCACATTCCTGCAAATATGTTTTTATGGATTAGTATGAATTAATGATTTATTGTTATAGTTTTCAAAATTCTATATCTGTGTGTGAACAGTTGAGGCCAGTGGCATGTTATCTTTGTGTCACCCAGGCTTGTAGCTAACATAATTATTGCTTTTACTTGGCAGCAATACATCCAACTCCTCAAAATCAAATGTGCTGTTGAAAGCTCCTATACAGCTCTCGCAAATGACTGGGCACGCTGGTGAGTAATATGTTGGAGTCCTGTAATATCTCTGCATTGTGAAACTTTGTTCTTCGTGTCAGTCTTTTATATAACCAATTTCTTTATTAATTTCCTTCTATTACCCTGGACATTGTGTCCTTCACTGGGGTTTCTCCTTTCCTGAAACCTCGACTTGAAGTTTGCTAAGATGTGATTCACAGATTACTGCTGCTAGATTAGAGATATGCATCACTGCTTTGGACAAGTTTGGTTCATTGCTTAGAAAGGGAATTGAACTTGGGATTTGTGCAGTCTGTATAGATTGACACCACATTTGAACTGCACAGTTAAACTAAGAAACTGGGGTTTTCAAGATGCACTTTAAGGAAAAAAGATCTGATAACTAATCCCACACCCCTCAGCCTGCTTTGTTTTAAAAACACAAGACCTGATTAGTTTCAGTGAGTTAAGTTTTACACCATTCAGAACTACTTATAGAGGTGATTTGTCGCACAGAAGGAGCTCTTTGTCACTCCAAGAGCAGGCCAGAGGCTGAGATATGCAGAGAATAACTCCCCTTCTGTTCTCTTAAAGCTGGCCCACTATCTGCATGAAACACATCCCCAGGATCTGCACTTGCTTTTACATGGAACTCAAACCATACTCACATTCAACACAATACAAGGCAAAGCAGCCACTTGATTGGTATCGTATTCACCACCTTCAACATTCACTCCCTTCACCATAGATGCAGTGGCAAGAGTATGTACTGCAGAAACGTACACAACATCCTTTGACAGCATCTTTCAAACCCAGGACCTCGACCATTGAGAAGGAGAAGAGCAGCAAGTGTATGGGTGTGCCACCACCTGTAAGTTCCCCTCGAAGGCACATATTATCCTGACCCAGAACTTTAAATCTAATACTAGGTTAAATCCTGGACTCCCCTGTTAATGGCATTTTGTGTCGACCTATGCCCTAAGAACTTGTAGTTCAAAAAGGCAGCACTTAAGACCAGTTAGAGATGGACAATGATAAGACACCCCATGAGTGAATATTAAAATATTTGTTCATCAAGTCTATGCCAGCTTTCTGTAGAGCAAATCATTTTAACTGATCTGGCCTACATGTGACTTCACTCCCATAGCAATGCAGTTAGCTTTAAGCAGTTAGGGATGAGCAATAAATATTGGTTTAGCCAGCAACACCCACATCCATAAATGAATGAGTAAAAAGGGCACTAGATACATGGGAACCTTACTGCAAGTTCCCCTCGAAGCAGCTCCCACACTGACTTGGAAAAATGTTGCCATTCCTTCAGTGTCACTGGTTCAAAATCATATTCTTCCATTGAGGATGTACCTACAGCACATGGACTGCTGTGGTTCAAGAAGGCAATTCACCACAACCTTCTCCAGGGCAATGAGGTACGGGCTTTAAATGCTGGCCAGCCAACAACACCTGCAACTAAGTGAATTTTTTTTAAAAACCCATTATTGTACTCTATCCCTGTCAACCTATACGTTTATTTTCTTCACATGTCTATTTAATTACATTTCAAAATCATGGATTGCCTCTTCTTCTGTTGCCCTTGTGGGCAGAAAGTTACAGGTCATAATCACTCGCCACATTTTAAAAAATACTTTTTTCTGACATTCCCTCTGCATTCCTTATGTAAAATTCTAAATCTTTGCCCCTAGTCTTTGTACCCTCACTAATGAAAACAGTTTTTGTTGGTTTGACATATTCAAGCAAGCCTTATCAAACAAAATGGATTCTCTCCATGCCCCATTAATATGTCCAGTCTTTTCAATGCTATAAATCTTCTCTGTTATCCTGACTTGATTTTTTGAACACTTTGTATCTTTGAATATTATGTCCCCACTCCTCACCATTTTTAGGCCACACTTTGGTTGCTGTGATAGAGTTGTTTTCCGACATGACAATTTGTGCTTGTAGCTGATCAAATTTACTCACAGCACTTTGTGTTTGCACATACATTCTAAATCTGTGGCTGTTGTTTCTACAGCTGTGTGGAGGCTGAACATGCAGAAAAAGGAAAGTGAAGTTTGAGTGTACTGAAGCCAGTTGAGAGACCACACCCTCCTCTATAGCAGAGATTGGATCTGACTACTTGCCAAAGTGTATTTTGTATACCCAAATGATCTTGGGCAATAGCAGAACAGTACTGCAGTTGCACTGTGTTGAGCTTAACAATGTTAAAAATCACACAACACCAGGTTATAGTCCAACAGGTTTAATTGGGAGCACACTATCTTTCGGAGCGACGCTCCTTCATCAGGTGATAGTGGAGGGCTCAATCGTAACACAGAATTTACAGCAAAAATTTGCAGTGTGATGTAACTGAAATTATACATTGAAAAATTGATTGTCTGTTAAGCCTTTCATCTGTTAGAATACAGTGATAGTTTCACTTCTTTCGTGTGTAAATCACACAACTTTTTTTTTAAAGGGGCATTCTCTGGTTAGCTGGGAACAAGGGGGATAGCTAGACAAAAGGTTGAAGGTGTTAGCCCCCTGTGTTCTCTGTCTATGACCTGATGTTTAGATTGATTCTAATCTAAAAAGTGAGATAACAGTTTTACATAAATTCATGCAGTTTTTGAGCTCAGAGTTCGACATGAATGTATGCAGTTTTTGAGCAAAGTGTAATGTAACTCTGCAAGTACAAATTCACCCCACAGAATATATGTGTGCATGTGGGTCTTTGTCTGTTTGTGTGTGTGTCTGTCTGGGGTGGGGGTTGTGAGAAAGTGTGTGAGTGCAGAGTGTCTTAAGTCTGTGAGGGGGTGCATGTGGGAGTGTATCTCTCTATAAGGGTGTGTGTGGGTGTCTGTGTGCGCATTTGTGTGTACCTGTGTCCATGTGTATGTGAGTGTGTGTGTGTGTGTGTGTAGTGCAATGGTGATCACCTATAATATGACATGAACCCAAGGTCCTGGTTCAGGTCCTCCCAATGGGTACCGAACTTAGCTATCAGCCTCTGCTCGGCCACTTTCCTCTGCTGCCTGTCCCGAAGTCCACCTTGGAGGATGGTCACCCAAAGGTCCGAGGCTGAATGTCCTGGACCACTGAAGTGTTCCCCAACTGGGCGGGAACCCTCCTGTCTATTGATTGTTGTGCGGTGCCCATTCATCCGTTGTCGTAGCCTTTGCTCGGTTTCCCCAATGAACCATGCCTCCGGGCATCCTTGCCTTCAACGTATAAGATAGACAACGTTGGCTGAGTCACATGAGTACTGCCATGTACAAGGTGGGAGGTGTTCCCATGCGTAATAGTGGTATCTATGTCCACAATCTGACACGTCTTGCAGCGTCCACTGTTGTTAACAGTTAACAGCTGTCACCATTGTTAACAGCTAACCCGAGAATGCAACTTTAAAAAAAGGTTTTGTGATTTACACACGAAAGAAGTGAAACTATCACTGTATTCTAAAAGATGAAAGGCTTAACAGGCGATCAATTTTTCAATGTATAATTTCAGTTACACTGCAAATTTTTGCTATAAATTCTGTGTTCTGATTGAGCCCTCCACTATCACCTGATGAAGGAGCGTCGCTCCAAAAGCTAGTGTGCTTCCAATTAAACCTGTTGGACTATAACCTGGTGTTGTGTGATTTTTAACTTTGTATAACCCAGTCCATCACCGGCATCTCCAAATCAAGCTTAACAATGTATGTCATGGGTTTATAGGAAAAGATTGGATTCTCTTTTTTTTTCTTTCTATATAATATGCTGAGTGCAGACCACAAGACAGAAGACGTCAAAGGAATCTGGATGATGAGAAGGGATTTAGGCACGGTGAGTGAAACCATTTTTCAGAGCAGACTACTTTCTCTGAGTTAATACACCTTTAATGCACCTAGATTACTACCTTTGAAATTAATCATGGAAAAGCCAAATTCTAAACTCTGAAACCAATAATGAAAATGTTTGCGAACTGAGCCCATGAATGCAGCGTATGCAATATACATAGTCAAGAAGTATTATTAGAACCACTAAACAATCTTGTATTAATGACCTGGAACAAAACCTAAATTGCTGGAGAAACTGATCAGGTCTTGTAGCATCTATGGAAAGAAAGCAGAGTTAACATGTCAACTCCAGTGACCCTTCAGAACAATGATGAGATTAGTAACAGGTTTTATTCATACATTGTCTGACCATTTAATCAAAATAAAATTATCAAATGAAATATAATGTGGAGAAATATTAACTGATACATTGGAAAAATGAGCATATAAAACATGAAATCTAGTAGTATAATCCTGCAGGCCATACAGGGATAAAGATTCCTGGGTGTGGCATGTACTAAATCTTCGAAGGTGGCAAAATGAGTTGACTATTACTGTAAACTGAATTTAACAAGTCCATAGAGAGCAAAAACTAGGAAGTTGTATTTTTTATTCTTTCTTGGGACCCGGGCACACTGGCATTTGTTGCCCATCCCAAATTGTCTTTGAACTGAATGGCTTGTTTAGAATTTCAAAGGGCAGTTGAGAGTTATTGACATTGCGGGAGGTCTGGAATTTCAAGTAGTGCAGACCAGATAGGAATGGTGGATTTCTTTCTTGAAAGGACCTTAGTGAGCCAGATGGATTGTTATGACAACTGATAATGATTTCATGCCACCATTTCTGAGGTGAAGTTTACAATTCCAGATTGTGAACTGAATTTGTATTCCATCAGCTTCAATAGTGAAGTTTCTGTCCCAGAGCCTTTCATCTAGTGATGTTACCACTACACTTCCTTTCTATAAAACATTGATTCGACTTCTGATTTCTTATAATGTCCAGTTGTGCTCACCTCTCTTTGAGAAGGATGCCAAAGCCTTGGAGAGGGTGCAGAAGAAATTTTACTGCATATTAATAATGCTGAAGGATTACAATTTGTTGGAGAGATTGCAGAAGTTAAGATTATTCACCTTAGAGCAAGGAGGATTAAGCAGGTATTTGCGGATGTGTTCAAAATTATGACCGGTTTTGATAAGAATGGTCTTGATTTGGAGCAACTGTTTGGGCAAAATGCAAGGGATTGGCAAATGTGAGGAAAAGGTATTTAGCAAACAATGAGGTTATTGTGATCTAGAGGTTGGCCGAAGTGGATTCAATTGTGATTTTCAAAGGAGATTTGGAAGTTGACACGGTTATCGGGGAAAAGCAGGGGAGTGAGAAAAATTGGAGAGTTACTTCATAGAGCCAGCACAAGCCCAGTGAACTACTTTTGTTGTTATGATCGTCTTCTGTAATTCTGTACAAGAAAAGTGAGTTCTCATGAGAGAGAGAGAGAGAGAGAGAGAGAGTTGGCTCAGTCTTTCAGCTTGTGAAGCACACTTTTAGGCTTTAGGCTCTAGACTCCACTTGACACCTTCCACATCTTCGGGGCATATAAAAGTGCTTTACAGCTTGTGAATTCACTTGAGCACTAGGTCAGTATGGTTTCACGTCTGATTTTTGCACATAAGATGTTCCAAACAGTGATGCTAATTACCCTAATCTTTATTTTCAGTGGGTTTGATCAAGATAGAAAAACAAGGGGTTCTATCCTGCTACTTATTCTGATTATGCTATTTTACATCCTTGCCAGGGTTTTGGTTGAATAGATTTTTGAGTGGGTGCCTTGTCTGTCATTTCAATTAACTTTAATTGAGCTTTCTACTTAAACTATGCACTAGAATCAGTACATTGGCACTTGAATCACAAGCCAGTGGGCCAAGCTGGCACTTGAAATTCTGGAATTGGAAGTGGCAGACTTATTTCTGCCAAGGTGGAGAGCACTTAATTTTGTAAAGGCATCCACAATTGTTTTTTGTTTGAGTCAATGTTGTAATAATCGTTCATTGCGGGCACTTCCCTTATGCTGTCGATGAATTGCTAAAACGGAATTCATTAAAATATGTCAGTTAACTCGCTGAGCTTGAAGATTTGTTTTCAGGTGTTTCGTCACTATACTAGGTAACCTCAGTGAGAGTCTCCAGTGAAGCGCTCTGTTTATAGGAATTGATTTCTTAAGGTGGGTCATGTCATTTCTGGTTCTTTTTTTTCAAGGGAAGGTAGGTAGGATCTAAATAGGTATGTTTATTGATGGAGTTCTGATTAGAATGCCATGCCTCTAAGAATTCTTGTGCATGTCTTTGTTTCACCTGTCCTCGGATGTGTGTGTTGTCCCAGTCAAAGTGGTATCCTTTGTCTTATGTATAGGACAGGCGAAACAAAGACACGCACGAGAATTCTTAGAGGTCTGGCATTCTAACCAGAACTCCATCAATAAACACACAGAATCTAAAATCGATTTACCTTTCCTTGGAAAAAAAACTGGAAATGACATCACCCTCCTTAAGAAACCAAGACCTGTAAATAGAAAGGCGGGACATACCACCAGTGCTTCACCAGAGACTCTTAACTGATGATGTTGCCTAGACATGGTGACGAAACGTTTAAAAACATCAGTCAAGCTCAGCGAGCTAACTTACATACTTATAATCAATCTGAACTACAAATCTTCTCAAAAATTGCTAATTCATTAAAATTCCCCACTGGCTTAAAGTATAACTGACTGAAAATTAATTCTGTTCTCAACTTCAATACATCTAACTGTGGACCAACTACCTAATCTCTCAGTTTGTTCTACAATTGGAGCAGTTTGAATTTGATAAAACTGATGTTTGTCAAATTGGTGATGTGGAAAGCACCAGAGTCTCTGTATTTCTTTAACGTCTTTTGTGACCCTAGGACATAAAGTGCTGTTTGCCCAATGAAGTGCTTTTCAAGTCCAGTTAATGTTAAAGAACAAGCACAGAGCAAGTTCTTAGAAACAGCTTTCAGATATTATGTTAGACCAACTAGTTTTGGTATTTGTGAATACTCTAGGAAGCCTCAAGGACCCTGATGCTATTGAAATAGTGGTGTGGGATATTTTACACTAGTCTGAGATTTTGCATCAAACCTGAAAGTTGGCACTGCCAATGTTTTCTCAATATTTTGCTGAAGTGTCAGCTTGAATCATATGCTCAGGTCTTGAGAGTAGGATTTAATCCCCAAATTTTATCATCCATAGATAAGATTGCTACCAACTGAGCTAAGGTGATCATTCGGAAATATTATCATAAAAAAATAGCTTTTGTACGTTCAGTGATTCAATTATTCTCCACACTTGGTTTTGTTTCTCTTCCACCACTATTATTTCAAAGCTGCCAAAAGAAACCGCTGAGCGATGGAGTTATTAATTCTGGTTTCATGTATTCCTGGTGGATTACCTCCTGTCTCAAACAGCCCTTCCCAGTAAAACAACAATCTGATAGTTATAAAACTAATAGACAAAAGTGTTCAAAGAAAATTAGAATAACAGTTGCTGCTTTTCTTTAATTGTCCCAAAGGTAATTTGTTCCCAGTTTGCTCATAGTAATCCAGAGAATGATTCTTCAATTCCTGAGTAGTCCTGGGAAATTAGCAACCTACTGAGTAGTCTTCAATCTTGTGCTTAATTAAAGCCCAAGATGGGAGGAGACTTGTGTAGGTTATAAAACCAATGTCCGAATGGCATTTCTGTCTACTTTGAGCTTAGTGTCATATTTGCATTAAGCTACAAGCACTAAAATGAGCCTCTTACCTGCATTGCTTGCGACGGCAAGTTAATCCTTTCCATTGATTGTTACAACTTAGGCTGCATTATGTCTCTGTTAGCTTGACTTCTCAGCCACCACTGAATGTCCCTGATTTTTCTTATTTCATAGCATAAGGAAGCAGAATATGGTGTCACAGTATCCTGAAAGCAATCCTTTGTACAGAATCCTTCTATTATGTGGATAACTGAATGTGCTGACTTATTCAATCCCAGTTAAGTGCTTCAGTTTAGTACCCAGTTTTAAGGAGGAGAAAAAAAACAGCCTAGATTTTTGTTTGCTTCTCTCACTGTTTCATCCGATGGAAAATGCCAGCAAAGATATTAGCATGGAAAATGATTGCGTTGTTCTGCCTTGGACCCCAAGTATTCTTTCCTGATGAAGGGCTTTTGCCCGAAACGTCGATTTTCCTGCTCCTCGGATGCTACCTGAACTGCTGTGCTTTTCCTGCACCACTCTATTCTCCGCCCCCCCCCCCAAGTATTCAGATTACCCAGTTTCAGATGGTAATGTATCTTAGAGTATCTCTAAATCCAAGATAAGAATTTTATTTTCTTCTGCTTTAATGTCATGTAATTTCAGACAGTAGATGCTAAGAAACTTGAGAAAGCTGAAGCACGGCTAAAAGCAAAGCAAGAAAAGAGGACGGAGAAGAATTCTCAGAAGACTGCAAATCCTTTGTAAGTGCTGGAATTCAGGAACTGGAATTTGCACAGAGCTGAGCTTTGCTCATAGATTTGACACTCTTTGTTGGAGTATGTAGAGTGGGAAAATAGAGGATGTTAATAAGCTCAGGTTGTTCAGCCTTGCAAAGGATATCTCGTTTTTCTACTGATTAAGGAATATTGTTTTGTTGCAACACAGTCATCAGTTTGAGGTTTGTATCTGTGCCTTCTGATCAGTTATACCTTATTGCACTATATATAAATCCAAATACTATTTTTAATGACAGTATTTGGTTTCAGAATTGCAAGACTTCTGTTGTTAAAGTGCCTTTGAGACCATGGGCTTTCCCAGAGGGATTTATAGCCTGTGATTTTTAAGGTGGGAGCACCATTCTTTATATGAGAGAGAGGCCCAGAAGCATTCCATTTGGCAATGAACTTAGTAAGAAACAGGTTATGTTGCAAGCAGAGCTGCCTTCAAACCAGTTCTGAAAGAGCCTTTTGGTTTTTTTATGACCATTAGGGTTGCTACAGTTTGTGTGCAATTGCATGAAAAGTAACAAATGTAATGACTGTTCAGGAAAGAGAATCCCATCAAAATATTTAATTATAAACTGGTTCTGGAGCTAAAAATTATAGAGCTTCTGACAACAAAACAGGCTCAAGTAATTTATGTCATAAAATTTTACTTTATTGAACCAGTGGATATTTTCACTAGTTCAAAGGGTGAGACATTTTTAGTTAGCATTTTGAACAATCTCAATGCCTCAACTCAGACCCTCCTGCTGCAGCTCAGTGGAGAGCTGTGTAATCTTTTATCATGAGATAATGTGCCTTTATTTTTCTCTCTGCCAAAATGAACAATTTCACATTTTCCACATTATACTCTATTTGCTAGATCTTTGCCCACTCGCTTAACCTACCCAAGTCTTTCTGTAGCCTCTTTATGTCCTTTTCAAAACTTTCTCTCCTGCCTGTGTTGTAACATCAGCAATTTAGCAACCATATTTTCTGTTCCTCCATCTGTTCAATCTTCTGACCAACCACCCAGCTTTGAACAATTAGATACTTTTTCTTTTAAGTGTGGTAACCTTGTTTTACAACTATGGATGGTAGGTCCAGTCCTTGGAATTTTCTTTCATGTCAGAAAATGTTCCATATATTCCAAATATTCCCTTAAATGTCTGCCAGAGCATCTCTGTTTACATGTCCTTCAATCTAATTTGCCAGTACAGTTTAGCTTTCATGCTGTCATAATTTCCCTTGTATAAATTTAAAATGCTACTCTTTGAACCACTGTTCTCTCTCTTGAGCTGAATGTAAAATTCATCATATTATGGTCACTGTAATCTAGTGACACCTTTAGTATGAAATTATTAATTGATCCTCAACCCTGGGTGACTGGCAGTGCACTGAGCACATCTCTGAACTGCTGTCTGAGCTCAGCTGCTTCTTCCCACCGTCTATGCACTGTCATCCAGGGCTGGGTATGCTTGCAGAAAATCAAGCTGCACTATTCTTGGGACTCATCACAAAATTAAAGATTTTCTTAAAGTTCACAAAATTCCTCAAGTATCTGCCTTTTTTTTAACCCAGCTTGACAGAAATCACAAACCAGATTTCTGCAATTCACGGCAATTACTATTTGTTATAAATAAATACATCCTAGCTACAGGTAAAGGAATTGTCAGCATAATACTCTACTAGTTAACATCGACTCTTATAGTTCTAAAGAAGGATCACTGATCACTTTCTTTCCACAGATGCTGCCAGATCTGCTGAGTTTTTCTAGCAATTTCTGATTTTTGACTGTACTAAACTCCCCTACAAACACAGACAGGCAAGCACAAAAGTAAATTTTGTGTTTTGGATGGAGGGTAAAACTGGAAAGGCAATTCATTGGTTCCTGACTACTGGGTTTGAGAAGACCCCTTTGGCTTGCTGTTAGCACTTGCTGCTTCTCAATCTCCCTTATCCAGGCACTTCCACTTGTGTTTAGCTGGCACAAGTGACTGGTTCACAACTTTTAAACTCTGACTTTTTGATTAAAAGCCACATTTACAATAACTGCTGATAGAAAATAAACTGGCTTTCTTCAGGCTTTAGATTTCTTTTAAACTGCAGAGAAAAGACAGCACCTCCCTTTTCAGAGGTCCAAAAGCTCCTTGTTATCACTGCTAAGCTGTTCAGTTATCTGAATTCAGTGCAGTCATTGGTAGACAGGAGACATTTGCACACTGTTTCACAACCATCAGAATTTGGTGCTACCTGAATCTCACTTCATGCCCACCTCAGCTCCAACTCATCCCAGTAACCCCTCATTGCTTGAACAAGCAGCAGTGTAAACAGGACTTTGGGTGAGTGTTGGTAACCTGCTTTTAATTCCCTTCCACAATCCTTTCTACTTTCAAGAAAGGTTCCAGCCTACTGCTTTGCACCTCCAATCATGGATTCTGTCTCCTGAGGACCAATGACAGGGAGGGAATCTGTGATTGAAGGAGAATGACAGCAAACATGGGGAGACCTTTCTCCGGCCACCTATGATTGACTTTTCCTGGCCATTTCCAGGGCTTTCAGGGGTTTTTTTTTAAAGTTGCTGCTCGGAGGGAAACATGCAAGTAGTGGTGTTGCCATATATTTGCTGCCCTTGCCTTTCTAGATATCGGAGCCGCGTATTTGGGATAGTTTCACCTGGCATAGTTTCTAGTTTGGCACCATTTAGAAACTATCTAGTTCAGTCCTTCCTAGGCTTTAATGGATTATCTTAAATTTTCCTGCATTGAAATCTATTTACCATTGTTTTACCCTTTCACTAAATCTCTTAATTTGTCCCTGTAATTTTATACTTGGAAATAAATTCAGAATTTACTTTTAATGAACTTCAGCTTTATCTAACAGTCTCTTCATGAGGGACTTTACCCAATGTACTCTTGGAGTCCATATAAACAAATCCATAGGTATTTCCTGTGGTAATGCATTCAAAAATTTCATTGAGATTTGTCAGGTGCAACCTATCCATTTATCCATGAGTATGACTCTCTGATCAGCAGAAAACTTTTTTAAGGCTTTCAATCACTAATTTCATCACAATAGATGTCAGATTGTCTGGTCTTCAATTTTCTAGTTCCCTCTAGGAGGAAATGGGCAGATACTATAATGTAAGGTAGTTGAGTCACTGCTGTATAGTACCACATGGCCAATCCATTTGAATGTTTCTTCCTCTGAGGAGTTGTTAATGTTCAGTGATTGTAATTAAGTCACGTGATTAAATAGGTCTGAGCGACTGGTTCAAATGTAAGTCATGTCTTGCAATGTTCTTCCAATGTGTTATGTTTATCCCCAAGCATTTCTCTAGTGCAACGCTGAGCCTTTGAAAGCAAATTACAAGATGGAGCAGTATTACAGACCTCATTTGTTTCGCTGTATTGATTCTAGCTTATCAATGTTAGAGGACCTGTCAGGTTCCAGTTCTCAAAGTTAAGCCACTGCTTTCAGTCTTGTTGTTGTGACAAGAAACTGGCATTGCTTTTAGGTAAACAAGGAGCTGATCTATTTGTATGTATTTACCTGTCAGAATAATACTAGTGCGTAGGCATGAGGAAGTACGCAGCACTGGAGGTCCAGAGCCATTTTTCAAAAATTCATTTTCTTAACAAAAATAAATAAACCACTGCCTTTCTCAGTTCCTCTAAGCACATGTTTTATCCTTTTTGAAGTCGCCCCATGAGACTTTTGATTGTTTTGTATCTGCTTACCATTGCTAATATTGTTGGCAAGCAGCCCCCCTTTACTGTTTCAGAAAGGAGTCGGGGAAATGATATTGGGCATTGGGAAAGATCTGGAATCCTCTGAGCTGATTAATGGACTTTGTAAGGTATGATGTTCTTTGCTAACATGCACTCATCCATGGAAGGTCAGTTTGTCTTGGTGAAGTTCCATGATTTCCATTGGTGATGAAAATGAATGGCTGTATGGTTGGATTTGCTTTGAACATCTGGACATGATGTGTTGTTGCTTGACACTAGCTGAAGATGTCACTTTATTTTCAGGTAATGCAAATAAAATGAAAATATCCTAAAGATCTGAATGCTAAAAAATGTGCAGTCTTATCAAACGTTGTCTAATTTTCCTCTTGTATGCACCTTCCAAACAACTTTCTGCCCAAAGAATCATCAAATTGTGCCAGGTTAATGGATTAACTTCAAAGATCCTTTTGAAGTGTGGTTTCTCCTGGAGCTCTGTGCTTTGATGTGGCTTTTGCACTGACACTTTCAGAACTTTCTTGCAAGAGAAATTAGAAATAAATTCCTGTTGTAAGATGTTGATGTTTTCTTTTTATGCTGTGGTCAAGCTCTTTATTTTAAAAGAGCAGATTGTCAGTTACTCATGGTGCCAAATTTGCAAATTATTTCGAGACTTGCCCAAGCTGCTCGTTCTTTGAACTGTCCAACATAGGATATTTATACCATTAATCTGAACTGGAATCACAATCTCCAAGATGAAAAGCTAGTGCGGTAAATGTATTACTGATATCTCTTCCTCACTAATAACCAAAAATGAATATCTAAGACCATAAGACATAGGAGCGGAAGTAAGGCCATTCGGCCCATCGAGTCCACTCCGCCATTCAATCATGGCTGATGGGCATTTCAACTCCACTTACCCGCATTCTCCCCGTAGCCCTTAATTCCTTGTGACATCAAGAATTTATCAATTTCTGCCTTGAAGACATTTAGCGTCCCAGCCTCCCTCCAATGAATACAATCCCAGGATCCTCAGCCGTTCCTCATATGTTAGACCTACCATTCCAGGGATCATCTGTGTGAATCTCTGCTGGACACGCTCCAGTGCCAGTATGTCCTTCCTGAGGTGTGGGGACCAAAACTGGAGCTTTATAAAGTCTCAGTCGCACAACAGTGCTTTTATATTGTAACCCTCTTGAATCTAATTGAATGTATTAAATGAGTGGTACAAACCGTGCAATCCAAATTAGACAGTCTGCACTGCTTGGCTTTAGCGTTTTGCCAGATTTTTTCTCATGATCAGCATGCAGTCATTCCCAGTCCCATAAACCAACATGTGAGACTTCGAATGCATGATAGGTGCTGACATAATGTTACTCAGGAGTGGAACAGACAAACTTCATACTGTAATGAGCATGCACTCTCTACTGTCAGGATAAAATAAACGTAGGTCACATCAGCAATTTATGCAATTAAAGACAAATCAGCTGAAGGGAGAGCATCTCCTATCAGGATAACCATGTAGCACAGATGCAAGAGAGGTGGATGTTGATGTTATCACACCTGTTGATATACCTATGGAAGCTTCATGTCACAGGGTAAAGCATGGATCTTTGGAGAAAGAACAGCTATTGCTTGAAATGCTTGATATTTATTAGTGATACCAAGCAAGGCCATCATGTGGAGCTGAACAAAAGGGAAGGGATAGCAGAGAAGTATTGTGTGGACAGCCATATCAAAGGTTGTGTAGATGACAAAGGAGCATCATGCATCATGGTGGTGGTGAATGTTGTGCATGACTTTTTGGAGCTCTTAGTGTGTGGATTAGTGAGATTTGAGCAGAGAGTTGAGGGGAGAGGGCAAGCAGTGATCAAAAATGTGAAGAATGTCAGACTGAGGATGAATTTGTAATAAACAAGGGCCTAATGTGACTTTTTTTTGAAGGAGAGGATTATGACACTGAAGTGTTTGCAAAGGAGCATATTGTTGTGATGGGGAGGCATGTCATGTGCATGTCATAAGGTCATAATCTCAAAATAAGCAATTAAGGAAAGGCGAAAGTTGGGAGAAAGTTATTCACACGAACTACTGGAATGTGCAATGGCCACAAGTTGAGTTCAATACTAAATTAACAATACCATTTAATGATGTTTGATAACCATTTAATTAGGGAGAAGATAAAATATGTGAAATGTAAGATTATATATTATGCTCATTGTTAGCAGTAAGGGCATATGTGCAAAATTTTCTATTGTCTGAAACAATTGGGAGAGCCATTCAACCACATCTCGAGTGATGTAGTGAGGTCAAAAGTTGGCAGTGTTGAGAATTGTGTGTATGAACACCACTTCTAAGAGTGCTCTGATTGAGGTCCTACTTATGATTAATTATGCAGTGAATAATGTCTATCCAGTGATGATTTTTCTGTTCTGTTAACTTTTGGCCAAAAGGTTACATTTTCTTATTTTTCTAGGATTCTTGAGGAAGCCTCAGCCAGCCAAGCTTCTAACAAGAAGGAAAGCCGTTTGGAAGCATCAGGAAAAAATAAGTCCTATGATATCAAGATTGAGAATTTTGATGTCTCCTATGGAGACAGGTGAGTATTGCCACTGCTGCTGCGCACTGAACATATTCAGGTCTAATTGATAGTTATTGCCATGTTTTTCAACCATTATGGTGTTGTGTGACTTTGAGCATGGTGAAAAGTGAGCTCACTGGATCTTGATTTTTTTTTTTGTCAAGCAATTCTTCCATGTTGTGGCTAACAATCCTTGTTTGAGGAATGCTGTGGCATCTTCCCCTGTGCAACAGTTTATGGAAGAGTGATTTTCTTTTCCTTTTCTTCTAGACTTCCATGCTTATACAACAACAATTAATAACTTGTGTTTATTTTGGCGCATTCAACATTATAAGGCATTTTGCAGATACCTACCTATGTAGGTATGTTGTTATGGACCAGCCCATATCCCTCAAAATAGATTAAGAAGATAGCCTAGATCCTAACTTTTTCTTATTTTAAGGATAAGTGCAAGGGTGTTGTGCTCCAGATGCAATTTCATTGATCAAGCTACTCGACATTAAGCAAGACACACTTTATTCATATAGTATAATCAAAGTACAACAAAATAAGAAAAGAAAAGACTTGGCTTACCTACAACTCTATTGGGAAACTTAACAGAATAATAGTTCTACTACTAACAGTAACTGTTCTAATTTAGTAACTTGAAGAGAGCCAACAGTTTTTATCTGTAATCAAGAGAGGAGAGTGTAGCTGGAAGATACTGCAGTTTCTAGTCCCTGCTGCGATCCAAGCAACAACGGCTCCTGAAATGGAAAGTCCCGGTCGAGAGTTTCACCTCACTCGTTCAGACAAAAAAGTTCAAGTTGACAACAGCAGATGGACTGGGAAAGGTATTGGGTTGGAAAACGTCATGGATGAAGAAGCTATGGCATGGACAAATATTTGTCCGCTCCGCTTGGGGTTCACTGTGAGATCAGGTTTGCAAATTGTTTGGTTCAGCCTTGAACAATTGCTACAGAGAAGGATGGAATTGGCAGGTGGGACATCAGGTTTGTCTGGGAACCAAAGGCAATGACTATGATATTCCCAGTTATTAATTGTCAAAGTTTATACCTGTAAAATACGAGATGCCAGATGAGCAGCCTGACAATGTGCTCTCAACAGAACGGTCAATAGAGATGCTTCTACTTCTGCCATTCAAAGATCAGTAGTTCTTGAGCAATTTTATTGAAGGACACCTCTTCAAATGGATTAGTAATCTCTCAGCCCACCCATCCAAATTACAATTCACAGTGCTGCATATAAGCAATATTTTAATGCTTTTAAGAAAGCAAGTGGAAGTCAGTGAGATGTTATATTTACTCCTCAGTGCAGTCTGTGCTTGATCTTACGTTTTGATATTGTCTCTCAAAATATTCCTGGACCTCCCTTTGCACCTTAGGGTGCAAGAACAGAAGTTAACTCTTCAGCCATTGAGACTACTCTACCACTCAATGAAATCATGGTTGATCTGGTAATGCTCAACTCACTTTTCTGCCTTTTCTCCAGAACCTTTGATTCAAAACATGATTAAAAATGTATCGGTCACAGCCTAGAATATGTCTAATGGCCTAGAATTCACCAGATTTACTCCCCTCCTGAGAGAAAATAATTCCTCCTAATCTGTATCTTAAATAGGTAATCATTTACTCTGAAATTATGCCCTCTGATCATTGATTGTCCCTTGAGGGGAAACAACTCTGTTAAGTCCCATAATGTTATGTAGGTGAATATAGATGCCAATTAGCTTAATTGTTTGCTCCCTCTGTCATTTGTATCCTTTATGCAAATAGTCACAGCATTCCCACAGGTGGAAGCAACCTTTCGACACCTGTCAAGCCCCCGAAGCATCTTTTATGTTTTAATAAGATCGCCTCTCCTTCTTTTAAACAGTGAGTACAGGCCCAACATACTCAACTCTTCCTCAGATGACACTTCCTCTACACCCAGGAACAACCAAGTAAAACATTCTCTACATTACCTCCAATGCCAGTTTATCCATCTTCAGTTAAGGGATCAAAACTGTTCACAATATTCCAGCTCTTGCCCAACTAGTGCATTGAATACTTTTAGCAAGACTTCTTCATTTTTAAATTCTAATTTCCTTGAAATAATGGCCAACATCCCATTTATTTCCCCTATTATCCATTAGCTTTTTGTAATTTATGCATGATGACTGTGAAATTCCTTCATGCTGTTGCTTTCTGTAATCCTTTACCATTTAAGTAACCTTCAGTTCCTCTTCTTCCTTAAACTTCACATTTTCCCATGTTGCATCTGTCAGGATTTTTGCCCACTCACTTAACCTGTCTTTGTCCCTCTGCAAACTGTGTCATCCTTATCATTACCTTCCCACCTATTTTTGTCATTTGCAGACCTGACCACGGTAAATTCATTTTCATTGTTGTATATAATTGTGTCCCCAATACTGACCTGTGTGGCATTCCAATAGTTATGTTACTATCCTGAGAATGCCCTTCTTATCCCAGTTCTCTTATGTTGTATTAGTAAGCAAATTGTCTATGTTGATATATTTCCTTAAATTGTGGACCCTTAATTTGCCTCAATTGTGGTACTTATCAAATGCCATCTAAGAATCCAAATATATTTCGGTTTATCCATGCTGCTCATTACCTCGAGGAATTCTCAAATTTCTGTTGGGAGTCCATGCCTGACTCTGCTTGATATTTTGTATTCTTAAATGCTGTGCTATTTGCATCATTTATAACTGACTGCAACATATTCCCAGTAAGAAATGTTAAACCAATTGGCCTTGTAATTACTTTTTTTACTCTTGCTCTTTTTTGAAATAAAGATGCTACATTGGAGGTTTCTAATCATCTGGGACTGTTCCAGAATGTAAGGATTCTTGGAAGATTACTACCAGTGCCTCCACTGTCTGTGTCGCTACATCTTTTAATTACATAGAGTATATCCTATCAGATCTAAGAGACTTAAGCCCCATTAGCTTCTCTGGCACTTTTTCTCTAGTGATTAGTTATTGTATTTCTTATCTTTTGCCCTTGATTATTTAGTATTTTCGGAATGCTATTTGTGTCTCCTACACTGAAGACTAATGCAAAGTATTTATTTATCTCCTCTGTCATTTCCTAGTTCCCATTATTATTTCTTCACTCTTATTCTCGAAGTGGCCTGTGTTAACTTGGGCTTCTCTCTTTCTTTTTACATATTTAAAGAAACTCTTAAACTGAAGTACCTATGAGGTGGGACTGTATGGCAGTCAATAATATATGCAGCATAAAACGCATAGTCTTTTAGTTGCACCCATGGTTTGCAAAATTAGTTTGGACAGGAATACACCTGAGAATTCTCATTGATTCTGATTGTGTGTATGCATATGTTTGCATCTTTGCTCTATTCTGCATCTCTGTAATCCAATTTAGCAGGCTATGTGAGAGAGAACACACCCAATGGCAGGGCCCAGGGATTGTTGGATTTCTGCTATATCTTTATCTCAGGAACTGTTGTCACATAAATCTTTTCATCTTTGCTCAATCATGCAAAATGAGGTATTTGAGACTAAAAAAACTCTTGTGGAATCTCTTAGTACCTGGATTAATCTGCATACTCAATACATTCTCTGACTGTACAAAAGGTCTTTACCAAGACAAGTAGGAGAATTACATGTTGGTGGAAGTACTTGGTTGTTCAAAAACTAATTGATAGTGTATATGCTAAAATGCCCAGTGTACATAAAATGGAATAAACTAGAATGTGAATATTATCACTGTCAGCCAGTGTGTTAGAGGCAAGGGGAGATATATAATTGTAATTGTGAGGTCCTGAACTGCAGCATATGCTGTCTCCTGAGTACAGCAGGATTATCTTCCAGCTGTTTGCACTGACGGGAAGATAGTTACTTAATCAGTTGTGCATGAGGATAATGGCAGTAACTTAGAGCAGCACGGTCTCCAGGCATGATTAATGAGGAATTGTCCAATCTGTGCAGCCTGAGATTAATCAAGGAATGCTCAACCTTTGTGACTTCATGGTGACTAAGGTGGGTACTATGGAGCTTTAAGAAGCCAGATGTAAGTTTGAGTCAAGATTAGAGTGGTGCTGGAAAAGCACAGCAGGTCGGGCAACATGCTGCCTGACCTGCTGTGCCTTTCCAGCACCACTCTAATCTTGATTCTAATATCTAGCATCTGCAGTATCCACTTCCGTCCAGATGTAAGTTTGAGGTTATTAATCTAATGATTCCCTCCACAACTCAAGTTGGTGTATTAATAGATGAGTTGTACCAATAGTTGCAACTACACCAAGAATATCCTTTCCAACCTCCATGCTCAGAAAATTCAAATAAAGGTGATTGGTTTACCTACATCCAAAAGTTGGATGCCAGAATTGGCACAAATCCATAAGGTTTCAAAAAATTGGCCAATGTCCTCCTGTTACTAGTTTAACCGTGTATTTAGGAAGCCAAAAGGATTCTTGTTGTAGGTGGACCATCTCTCAAACAATGCTGTTTCCCATGTTATTACCTGACAGACTTCCTGTCCTCACCAAACATCCATGACCTCAACCTGTTTCTGGAAAATGATCGTGAATATCAGATATTTCAGTTATACACTATATGTTATCCTAGTGATGAGCAATAAGAGTGCTCTGTGAACAATTAACATGCATAGAAGAATGAAATGCAGGTTCGACTCAGAATCATAGAATTATCACAGCACAAATGGAAGGCATTTGGCCTCTTCCTCAGGTAGCTAAGGAAATTCTGCATGGCCGTAAGGACTCTCTCCAACTTTTATAGATGCACCATAGAAAGCGTTCTATCTGGGCGCATCATGGCTTGCAACTGCTCTGCCCAAGACTGTATAAAACTACAGAAAGTTGTAAATACCACCGAGACCATCACACAAGCTAACCTTCCATCCATTACCTCCATCTACACTTCTCAGTGCCTACGAAAGGCAGCCAAAGTCATCAAATACCTCTCCCACCCCAGTTATAATCTCTTGCAACCTCTTCCGTCGGGCAGAAGATACAAAAGCTTAAACATGTGTACCAACAAGTTCAAGAACGGCTTTCCTCTGTCATTAGACTTCTGAATGGACCTCCGATTTCAAATCTAATGTTGATCCTGCTTTTTGTGCACCTTCTTTGCAACCATAACTTTGTATGCCTTGCACTGTTCAAGCACCCTATGATCTTTGAGTCATTTTATGTTATGATCTGCCTGTACTGCATGCAATACAAAACATTTCACTGTACTTAAGTCCATGTGACAATAATAAATCAAATCAAAATCTGTTGTCCTTCTGTTGGCTGTGCAAGAACAATTCAGCTGGTACCACTTCCTATGGTGAAATTAATTCATTCCTACCATGGCAGTTTGAAAATTTGGATTCTGTTTAAATTGTAGGCTCATGTGGAGCAGCAACATCAAATTATATCACCTGGACTGAAATACCTCTTTCTCTGATATACATAGTATGCAAAGAAAGCCTCACCAGGAAGTCACTAAAACCCAACTCATAGACTAATGTTCCTTTAGACAAGAACAACATGTTCCCTTCCCTAATCTGAGTTTATATTCCCTGCATGTGCATACTAAGGTGTTTAACTTGTACCCGCTCTCCTAAGTGCCAGTAGCATTTTCATTTTGAGCCATTACAGGGTAATGGGAGAAGAGCAATAAAAGCCCCTCCCACCTGTGAAGCTCCGTCCCTGAGAATGAATAATAAAACACGGGTGTTTTCTTTGTCAAGTGAGAGCGCTGAAATACTGCTATTGCGTATAGAATAATGACTAAAGTTTGAAAAGTCCCAGTTTCAATATTTGTTCCATTTTCTGGATTGAGTCATAGAGTTATGCACAGAGCTGCCATGCTTTTTATTTCAGTATCTCAAATTGTTTCAGATAAATGGTTCCCTTGGACAGTGTTGCTAATCAGGTGATATATTTGAGATCATCACCAAAAAAAAAGGAAGAAGTTTGGTTTTTGGGCCATGGAATACCAAACTAGTAATTTTGAAGAAAACCAA
Source organism: Chiloscyllium plagiosum (assembly GCF_004010195.1). Lineage (NCBI taxonomy): Eukaryota > Metazoa > Chordata > Chondrichthyes > Orectolobiformes > Hemiscylliidae > Chiloscyllium > Chiloscyllium plagiosum. The sequence continues at coordinate 59,484,630 of NC_057722.1, forward strand.
AGGTCACTGGTGGGGTGGAACAAGTTATAAATGTGTGAAGATGATATTGGAAGGGTGTGCTGAATGGGCCCAAGTAGATACATGTTTTTGGAAATTGGTTTAGACTTAGTGAGCCAAATGGGGAAAAAGAAATAGATAGCTTGTTTAGGTAACAGTCTCATACTGTTATTTCTCATTCCTGATGAAGGGCTTTTGCCCAAAATGTTGATTTTCCTGCTCCTTAGATGCTGCTTGACCTGCTGTGCTTTTCCAGCACCACTCTAATCTTGACAACAGTCTTTTATACTGTTAATGGTTGGGCCCTCGGTGGTGTTTTCAAACACAGAATCCTAGGGATTCAAGTTCCTCTTCATTGAAAGTTGCATCACAGGTAGACAGGGTGGTTAAGAAAACATTTAGCATGCTTGTCTTCATTGCTTAGACCATTGAGTATAGGAGTTGAGCTGTCATGTTGAGGTTGTACAGGATGTTAGTGAGCCCACTTTTGGAGTATTGTGTACGGGTTGCCCTGTCATAGAAAGGATATTGTTAAGTTAGTGAAGGTTCAGAAAAAGATTTAGCAGGATATTGCCGGGACTGGAGGGTTTGAGCTATCAGGATAGGCTTGGACTTCTTTCATTGGAGTGGGAGGTTGAGGGTTAACCTCTTAGAGGTTTATAAAATCATTCGCGGCATAGGTAAGGTAAATAGCAAAAATATTTTCCCTGGGTGGTGAGTTCAAAACTAGGGGGCATATTTTTAAGGTGAAAGGAGAAAGATTTAAGGGGGACCGGAGGAGCAACTTTTTCAGAGTTTTACGTATGTGGAATGAACTGCCCGAGGATGTGGTAGATGCGGATACAGACAGAATTTTTAAAAGACATTTGGGTAGGCACATTAACAGTAAAGGTTTAGAGGGATATGGGCTTAAATGCAAGAAAGTCTGACTAGTTTAGTTTTGGGAAACCTGGATGGCATGGATGAGTTGGACCAAAGGGTCTGTTTCTGTGTAGTGAGCTGCAAGGCCTCGTGCTGAGAGAGTTTCTGCTGGAGCTGCATTTGGCTGATTTATGTACCTTGATATCTCCACTACAAATTTCAGTTTTTCCTAGATGTATTGCTTTTAGATGGAACCTTTTGGATTTTAACCATAATAAAATTACATTATTTCTATGATCTCTCAGAATTGAGCAACTTTAGAAAGTACATTTGAAAACTAAGATGCTGTGTAATGTTGGAAGTTAGAATGTTAATCTGGTAGGAAGAAGATAACATTAGTAAATGAGAAGAAACTTAAAAATTTCATTTTTGGAGGCATTAAAGTGTTCTTGTACAAGAAACAAAAGTTAACTTGCAGGTTTTGCAACCAATTGGGAAAGCATGTTGTCTGTTGATCTTTTTTGCAAGGGAGCTAGAATATAAGATTAAGGAAGAATTGCAGCAAGAACTTTAAGACCATATTTGGCAGACTGGGTTTGGTTAATTGTTCATTATGTTCAATATAGTTTTTAAACAATGTTCAAAATGAAGGAGCTTTGACAGAACAAATGGCTTGCATTGACAACAAGGTTAGCAACCAAAACGACTTAAAGCTAATTGGCAAAAGAGCTAAATGAAAGAAGAATACTTTCACACAGCATGTTATTGCAATCTGCAGCGTATTACCTAAAGGATAAGTGAACGCTGACTCATTGGTGATTTTTAAGACATTATTGGAGAAATCTTCTTGGACTGCAGGCCACCTAAGTCATATCTGTGGCCAGCAATCCAGTTTGTACTGCACTGCTCTCTTTTGCAGTTTTGCAAATACTTCCCCTTCAATGTTTTTTTAAAATCCAGTTCCCATTTGAAAGATGTTAGAAGTTGTTTGAATCTATTTAAAATACTGAATTTTAAAATCTTGTCAAACAATCTACATTTCAGGAGCTTGCTTACTGGCGCCGATTTGCACCTCGCTTATGGCAGACGTTATGGCTTGGTTGGTCGGAATGGCTTAGGGAAAACAACGCTACTGAAGATGATGTCAGCACGGAGCCTACGTATCCCATCACACATCAGCATCTTGCATGTCGAGCAGGAGGTGGTGGGTGATGACACACAGGCGCTTAAGAGTGTGCTGGAGTGTGACACAGTCCGTGAAAGCCTGCTACAGAAAGAGAAAGAATTGACCACAAAGCTGAATAGTGGCGTGTAAGTGAAGGCCGTAGCACAAAATGCCAAGGTTCTGCAAACACTCAGCATTCTGACAAGGGTTAAGTTGATTTTCTCTCTATTCAGCCCAACTAACATTGGTCAACGCCCTCTAGTTCAGTCTGGTAGTCTTTTTTTGACTCTTTGAATTTTTTATTTGGGTTCTTTTTCTTGTGTTCAAAGTCTCCAAGCATGTCTGTAAGTCAGCTGTTGATCCAATGGGCCAGCATATGTTTTTAACCTGTTTACTGGCCATATAATTTAAAACAACCTAATATTTATGAAAAGAAAACTGCATTCAATGGTGCCTTTCATGGGCTCAACATGCTTTAGTTGAAACACTTTAGAATTATGATCTCTGTCCTATTCGGAGAAACACACCCGTCGGTTTACAAGCAACTGTTAGCTGTTGGTTTATTCTCTCATCCAGAAGATAACAGCTCTGATGTTGAAGTCCTCTCTTGTTATAATGCTAACAATGCCTCTGTAACTTGTATCTTCAGGTCATGTACAGGTACTTGGGCACAAGTTATAGGCTGACACTTCACTTTTTAGAGTAATATGTTGCACAGTTGTCGATGCTGTCTTTGGGTGAAATATTAAACCAAGGCCCCATTTGCCATCTTTGGGTAGATGTAAAAGGTCTGATAGTATTCAAAGAAAAGTTGGGAAGTTCTCCTCTATTAGTATGTAGAGTACAATATAAAACATCATGACAAACTTGTGTAAAAGACATTTTTATCCTTAACTAAAGTATTGTGTCTGGTTCTGTGCAACCATTCTTGTAAAAAGGTTGTGAAGATGTTAGATAGGATGCAGAAAGGATTTTTAAAAATTGTTCCAGGAATAAGGGACTTATGTTACTTCAATAGATTGGAGAAGATAGATTCTCTCCTGAGAGAGGAAAATACTGAGGAGTTTTGATTGACATTAAAAAATCATGAGAATCCTAAACAGTGTAGATGGAGAGAAACTGTTTACATTTGCAGAAGCTTTAAAAAGTAGACGTTACCAATTTATGGTATTTGGCAAGAGAACTGATGGTAACATAAACGGCATTTTTTTTAACATAACAAATCGTTAGACTCTAGAATGTACCGCCCAAGTATGTGTTTGAGGGTAATTCAGTCATGACTTGCAAAAGAGATTTGGATAAGTATAATTCATAGGTCCATGGGGAAAGGGATGGGGACTGGGCTGATCAGAGTTCAGTTTAGATTCCTATGCTCCAACTTGTTTTATAATTGTATGATTCGGTATCTCCTATTCATCATTTATTAGGAGGATACTATGTTGGGGTTAGACTTTATTTGGGAAGTGGAGCATATCTATTTGCATAGATTAGTTAGACCTGTTTCTGTCATATAGAATGTGTAGACTGCATGACAAGGAGTCTATATTTAAGTTTGAGGCCACTATATCATGATCTTGGATAGTGTTACTGCCAAGCCAAGCTTGTTTAAAACAGGAAAAGGAATTGTCATTATAACTTGGCTTACCGGTTATATCACTGTTTCTTGACTTGGAGGCAATAGAATAAATACCACTCAAGGTTATCACTTGGTTTGAGGCAACCAAACAGATTAATTAAGCATGTTGACCAATGGTCACACCGGTACACTAGATTTATGGTAGCTACTATTGTATCCTTGAAATGTGGTAAACTGCATCTCTGCAGTGGGCTGCGCTTCAGTCAGCAATAACATTTCATCCAATCATTCCTGTTGTCTTGCATCAGTGAGAAAGTAATCATTGCTTTTACAAGCATTCTGCTTTCATAGGAAGTATTTTACATTTGCAATGTGACCAATACTCTTCAGTTCCTCTGCATTAATAACTGCGTGAGGAGTATTCCAAACTTTAAGGGACTGCTTTTGTTTTGGTTTTTGGTCTGTTACAACACTGGTTAAACCCTTCTGCTAATTCAAACCTGACACACAGAAAAGCTCGCCTCACGCCATAATCTGTTGAATTTCAAGTGGCACAGCACTATCCCAAATATCACTATTTAAAGAATAAAATTGTTAATTTTTTCTTTAAATCCAAAAGACAACATTAGACAACAACTATTTACAACTCCTTTCTCTTAAACCTATCTTTTACCTCCCATTCTACAATACTGGTCCAATAAACACCGAGTAAGATTTAGAAAAAAAATCATATTTCAAGACGAGCCAGCTGTATTGATTCTCCTTTGTAGATTTTCCTGGGTCATCTTTTCTTTGGTCTTCAGTTGCACAAATTTCTTATGGATAGTATCTTTAAGAGAGTTAAACTGCGAGCAGTCTGTTGGCGTTTGGCTGCTCTTTGCCATTCTGTCCAACTGTTCAAAATTCCCGATTTTTATATACTCCAAAACATCAGACTGTCTCATTGATTTGATGTCATCAAAACATTAAAATTCAGATTCGGTTGGATTTTGGTATTTTGGGGCATAGTTTAAACTGGCTGAATTTGAATTTGTTATGTACCATGGCAACGCATCTCCAGCTATTTGTTTCACAACCAAATGTTACGTTTTTAAATTGTCCAACACACTGTGCTTTCAGTCAGTCACACTCTCTTAAAGGTACAGTACACACCTATACCTTCACAACAGGTCTATTGAGTAATGTGGCCCCTTTGAAGCTGTGGTGAGCTTCACAGAACTTGACACTTTGCCCAGTTTTACAAATTTCAGAAAAACACATAAACTGAAGAAAGTTATTGCAAATAGATGAATCCCACTTTCTCTCATTACTCTGCACATTAAACACGCAGTGCTGAAAATCCAAAATTTGTTCTCCATTCAGATTGCTGCTGAGTGCTAGTATTAATCTAAATGTCAATTAAGGAGTAAAGAGCACACTAATTATGGGTTTTTGTTTCAATGATCCTTTTGCTAATGCAATGTGGGCATTACTGTCTAAGCAAGCATTTATTGTCCACCCCCGCCCTCCCCCCATTGATGTTAAGAAGGTAGTGGTGATCCACCTTCTTGAGCTGCTGCATTTCATCAGTTGTAGATACACCCACAGCACAGTTGAGAAGAGGAACAGCAATATTGTTCCAAGTCAGGATGATGTGTGGCTTTAAGGAGAACTTTGAGGTGGTGGTGTTCCCATTGTCTCCTGCCTTTGTCCAGTGTGGTAGAGGGGACAGTTTTGGAGGATACTTGGTGGGAAAGTGTGGATGTAGTGGTCAGATGAGATTGGGGGGTTTCTTTGTTTTAAATTACCTGTCAATGCTATAGGATATGAAACACAGTCACTGAATTGAAGTATTTGTGTTGCCCAGCCCATAATGAACTCCATTGGAGGTAAAGAAAAATGCACATTACTTTTTATAATTTTACAGTTCGATCTCTAAGCTGCAGATGTATCTGTTCTCATTACTTTCTCTTTCAGGGGCGATGGTACAGAGAGCAGCAAGCTAACTGAAATTTATGCAAAATTGGAGGAGATTGAGGCAGACAAGGCTCCAGCCAGGTGAGTTTAGAATGAATCCTTTGAAAATTATTTTTTGTTTAAAGTGTTGAGCCATCAGAGTAATGATCAAGAGATTCTGAAAGTGAAGAAATATTTCTGCAAAGGATGGTGTGAAAAAACATCAGTGACTGATTACCTTGAGAGATTTGAACATCCACCATGGCTCCTATGACTCAGATGGTTAAGAATTAAGTGTTTTTGGATCTCAAATGAGAATGGGATTGGAATTGACTATTCCATCCAGTTCTGCCTTATTACCTACCTCCCCCTGCAGTCAGATAACCTCTGACATTGAAGAAGTATACGGTTTGAACTGGAGCGCTGCTTTGTTGCATTAGGATGTAACTACAGTTTGATGGAAGAGGGAGTTGGGTGAAAGAGGGAGGAGGGTGAAAGAGGGAGGACAGGTGGTAGGACATTTGTTGAATGCTGATGGACCATTTTGGTCTTAATGTTGTGCATGTCTCATCTTTTCATATGCCCCAGTGAATATATAATTCTCTGGAATTAAGTGTATTACTTGAGCCTTGATATTAAATAGTTTACTATCTATTTGATGAATAAGCTGCATTCCAAAAGGGAGCTTGTCTCTAGTCAAAGCATGAAGCAGCAAAATTAAGAGGCAATGACACAATCTTATTAGACATGATCAATTCGTCCTTTTCTCTCACTGGTGAGTACTTCTCTTTAATACGAAAGTAACATCTTAGAGAATTTGGGGCATAAGAGGCAAAAAGAGCAAGCAGAGGAGAAGATGTACACTGATGTTGAGCAGGAAATAAAAATCAAGGCCTAAACTCTAAGCCTATGTACTTACCTCGGAATACTGAGAAAGAGGAGCTGTTGGGGAAGGAGACCTGAGGCTCAGAAGCAGTTTTTAAAAAGTGACGTTTCGGAAAAGCTGTAATTTAATTAGCTGGTAAGTAACGGCAAATTTGAATACCTATTCTAAGCTGCTTTCAGATTCAAGTTAACTTAGTTTATAATCTGTAAAATTATTCTAAAGGCAAGTAGGAAATTTAAAAATATCAATTAAAAACTAATTGAATAATTTCAAGATACAGGGCCAAATGATGTGTTGTACCTGCATGATGTGGGACCTGGTAGACCATATTACGGTTCATAATAACCTTATCTGCAGCGTACACTGGCTATTCAAGGAACTTGGCTTGGAGTTGATAAGCTGGAGCCTGAGCCTCAAGGACTATAGGAGGTAGAGAATTAACTGGCTGCTATGTTTCAGGAGGCAGTGACACCATGTATGTTTGACTATAAGTGAGAAAGGTATCCTGAATTTAGCATTGGAGGAGCCTCAGCTCTTGATCTTGTTCAGCAGGTAGATGTAAATTGTCCTCTGTCCCATGGTAGTACAATCTTCAGCTGCTTCATCAATAAACTTTCCTCCATGATAACGTCAGAAGTAGGGATGTCCACTGATGATGACACAATGTTCAGCAGCATTCGTGACTCCTCAGATACTGAAGCAGTCCATGTTTAAATGCAACAAGATCTGGATAATATCCAGTCTTGGGCTGATAAGTGGCAAGTAAGAGTTGCACCATTTCCAATAAGAGTCGACATAACCACCACCATTGACATTCAGTGTTGTTACCACTACTGATTCTCCCATTATCAACATCTTTCGTTTATAATTGACCAGTAACTCAACTGGACTCGCCATATAAGCACTGGTTACAAGAGTAGGTCAGAGGAATACTGCAGTGCATAACTCACCACCTGACTCTTCAAAGCCTGTCCAAGTCAGTATTTTTTGGAATACTCCCCACTTGCCCAAATGGTTGGAGCTGCAACAATACTGAAGAAGCTTGGCACCATCCTAGATAAAGCAGCCTGTTTGGTTGGTACCACACCCAGAAGCATCCACTTCCTCTGCCTTGATGTTCAGTAGCAACAATGTATGCTATCTACAAGATACACTGCAGATATTTACCAAAGATCCTTAAACAGCATCTTCCAAACCCACAACCACTTCCATCTAAGGACAAGGGCAGCATGCGTGGGAACACCACTATCTGCAGGTACCCCTCCAAGCCACTCACCATCCTGACTTGGAAAGATCACCATTTCTTCACTGTCACTGGGTAAAAGTCCTGGCATTCCCTCCTGAAGGTCATTGTTGACCAACCTACAATACGTGGAATACAGTGTTTCAAGAAGGCAGCTCACCATCACTTTCTCATGGGCAACTAGGGACCTGGAATTAATGCTGGCTAGCCAGAGATGCTGATGTTCCACAAGTAAATAAAAGAAAAAGCTGAAAGATTGTACATAGTACATTTATTTTCTGTTGTATTTTGAAGATGATGAAGTAATCCGATCAAAGTCATTAAGACATTAACAGGGAAAAAACTGATGGGGTAGGTAAAGAAATTATTACCATGTCAAGATTCTAGAACTATAGAGGGCTTAGTCTGAGAATTGTGGTCAGACCATTCAGGAGATGTTAGGAAACAGTTCTACGTGCAAATGGTAAATATTTGGAACTCTCTTCCACAAATGGCAGTGGGTGTTAGATTAGTTAATTTTCTATTTGAGATCAATTTTTTGTAAGCAATGTTACTAAGGGATATGGGTCAAAGGCAGATATATGGAGTTGGGCCACAGATCAATCATGATCTCTTTGGTGAAACAGGCTCAAGGAGTTGAATGACCTACTCAGAATCATAGAATCCCTACGGTGTGGAAAAGAGGCAATTTGGCTATTGAGTCTGCACCGACTCTTCGAAGTGCATCTGACCCAGATCCAGGTCCTCACCCTACCCTGTGAACCCTGCGTTTACCATGACTAATCCACCTAGCCCGCACATCCCTGGACAAAACAGGGTAATTTCCCACACCAATCCACCTAACCTGCACATCTTTGACTATGGGAAATCAGAGCACCTGGCAGAAACCCATGCAGAAATGGGGAGAATGTCCACTCAGAAGTCACGGAATGCTGAAAATTTTGAGAGAACCAACAGATCATTTTTCTGTTTTGATTGGACTATGTGGAGGATTGGCCTTACAAAATTATATTGGTCCAAACCATGTACAAGGTAATTTATTCCCCTTTCTTTCCCTGTGAAATTCACTGGGCATATTCATCTCTCATGTGCACTCCTATATCTCACTCCCAAACATTCCAGTCCAAACACCTTTATTTGCATCCATATTGATAGTCTTTTTCTTTTTTTTTAGGGCGTCTGTTATTCTGGCTGGTTTGGGGTTCAGTTCCAAGATGCAGCAACAGATGACCAGGTAAAGTACTGTGTACGGAAAAAAAACTCTCTTTAATAAGTCATTAATTTAATACTTGTAGAATATCAACAAACAGTATATTATCAGTGAAAACAAGCACGACATATCCATACTGGTCTATGTCAAAACTATTTATTATTTATTGTAATCTACGATGCAGGTAGTTACCTCTTCTATTTTACTTAAAGTGCAGCAATTCTGTCGAAGTAAAAAGAACTACTTGTACTTCTGTACCGTCTTTCATTGTCTTAAGATTTCAGAAAGTGCTTTGCAACCAATGAAATACTTGATCATTGTAATCATGAGTGATGCAGTGTCAGAATAGCAAGATTGAAATTGATCACAGCAAGCCTTTTGTTGGCACACAGCAGAAACCGGGCAGTGCTTTACAATTCAAAAATGCTCATATTGCCTGTCGGGTCACTGGACAAAGTAACACTTGTTGTTTGCACCTTGTTGAACTTTTTTTTACGTCGCTAGGTAAGTGCTGCATCCTTGCCAGAGTTGCATCCATCCTCTCAATCACGGTGCTGCCAACTAGTTTTCTAACTCTTAACTTCCTTAAAATACTTTCCTCGTTTAAGGGCAATTTCCTTGACCTAATTAATCTAGCCTCTCTTCTCCATAAACTCCTTTGATCTGCTCAGCCTTCTGAATGTCTGTTTTCTGCAACCTTTGTTCCACTCAACATTTTGCTGAAGTGTTCTCTTTTCCTGCTGTCCCTCCTTTGAGTGGCTCTGTCCAATTCAGTGGTTACCAAATCGCCCATCTCAATGCCAAATTTTCCCAATTTAGCAAATTGTATTTCACATTGACAGTTACAACTCCAGCTTGCAATTTCAAACATCATAAGCAATTTTCTAATTTTATCCAAACCCCTTGAGACACAATTTATCCAACTTTGTGTAATATTGATTTTGCATCAATTCCTTCATGCCAAGATACATCTGTCCTCATTTTGCTGGCATTTACAGGCTAGTTTACATCTCCGCATGCAACTTAATCACCAGTATTGGAAATAATATAGAGAGCACTTATTCCATCCCCTTTCAGTCACTCATTCATTGCTCCATTTGTTAACTACAAGCAGTCCCCAATGTACAAACATCCCCAATGTACAAGGCAATCTTGTGCAGGGTTTTGTTGATATTAATTTTAAATATCCAACATGTGAACATTTCTTTGCACTAGCAGATAGCAGTTTTATATTGGCCAGTGTTGTGTTCCAACTTGCAGACAAATCAACTCAAGAATGGAACCCATTCACAACCTGAGGACTGCCTGTACTACTTTGACATGGCTATTGTCTGTAAAAGGTTAATGTAGCTCTCAAATTGAAGTTACTTATTAATTTCAAATGTTTGTAAGACAGCTATCCTATTTGGAACATGAAGTCTGTTCAAAGGTGTGATTTATATTTTAAATTTCACAAACTTTACATTTCTAAAATTGCTTGTATTATTAATCTTTGAAATTTAATCATTGTCAAAGGCAGTATATATCCTTGCAAACAATAACATTGAAATTTAGGCTGTTATGTGGCAACTAATATTCATCTCACATAAGTGTTAAGTAATGATCATTTCCAACATGAGAGAACCTAACCACATCCTTGTGATGTTCAACGTCATGACATTTGTTGAATCCCTACTATCAGAAATCCTGAGGATTACAGTTGACCAGGCATTGAACTGGACCAGCCATTGAAACACCGTGACTCTAAGGTGGGGTCAGACCCTAGGAATTATGTGGTGAGCAAATCCCCTCCTGACTCTCTAAAGCCTAATTACCATCTGCAAGGCATTATAAGAGAGTAGTCATAGAGTCCTATAGTAGGAGACAGGCCATTTGGCCCTAGCTGGTCCATGCTGAACAAAAATGTCATCCACGCTAACCCATTTCCCTATTGGCTCATATCCTTATAATCCTTTCCATGTATTTGTCCAAATGCCTTTAACTTGTTGTTAATGTACCCATCTCAACCACTTCTGCTGGCAGCTGATTCAATACATGCACCACCCTCTCTGTGAAAAGAATAGTTGTCCCTCAGGTTCCCTTTTATTCTTTTCCCCTTTAACTTTAACTTTAAACTGATGCCCTGTAGCCCTCAATTGCCCAACCCTTGGAAAAAGAGTGAGTGCATTCACCCTATCCATGTCTTTAATAATCTTGTACACCTCCACTCTGCAGGCACCCTGCCTCTATTCCTGATGAAGGGCTTTTGCCCGAAATGTCGATTTTCCTGCTCCTCGGATGCTGTCTGACCTGCTGTGCTTTTCCAGCACCACACTAATCTAGACAATACTCCCAAGTGCAGCCTCATCAATGTCCTGTACAACCACAACATAACTTCCCAATTTCTATACTCAATGCCTTGATGGATGAAGGCCAGTGTGCCAAAAGCCTCCTTCAATGGATGTAGGTTTGCTCACTGAGCTGGAATTCCGTTTTCAGAAGTTTTGTCATCATACTAGGTAACATCATCAATGAGCCTCCAGGTGGCATGGCTAGCTTTCTATTTGTGTTTAGGTTTCTTTGGGGTGGTGATGACATTTCCTGTTCTGTTTCTCAGGGGGTGGTACATTACAGTTCAGTGAGCAAATCTACATCCAGAACCTGAACCTGAGCTATAAGTCTTCTCAAAACACTCCTCCTTCATTGCCCTGTCTACCTGTGACTGCACTTTCAGAGCACTCTGCACCTAAACTCCAATGTCCCCTCTGTTCCACTGCACTCCTTCAGGCCCTACCATTTACCATGAAACTGCTACCTTGATTTGACTCTCCAAAATGCAAGACCTCACACTTACCTATATTAACCTCCATTTGCCATTTCTCGGCCCACTTCCCCAGCTGATCAAGGTTTTGTTGCAATTTCTGATAACCTTCCTCACTGTGTAACAGAATGGAGTCCAGTTGTCTGGATTTGTGCAGCTCCAGCGGCACTCAAGAACCTCAAAATCACCCAGATCAAATTAATTTGCATGGTTTGTAACTCTTCCACTGCCTTTAACATTCGCACACTGCCAACAAAGCACAGTCTCAACAGTATGTGTCATCTACAAGATGCACTGAAGCAACTCTCCAAAGGTCCATCAACATTACCATCCAAGTCTGTGATCTCTTCCCACCTGTATTCTGTATGTTTCACTTAACCTGTATAGCTCTCCTTAATTATCCTAAAGTTAGGATGAAGTTTTATTTTAAATCTGTGTTGTTTTTGTGTTTGTTTCAGGGAGTTCTCTGGAGGCTGGAGGATGAGGTTGGCTTTGGCCAGGGCACTGTTTGCCAAGTAAGTTGCTGATTCAGTATGGTTCCCAGTTTGTGTTTGCTTTAAAGCTAGGAAGCTAGCTGGTTGATATGCATAAAGCTTAAATAGGGCTATCAAAGGAAAGCAAGTAAACAGAGTTCAGGTAAAGGTAAGACATGACCTGAATTGAGTGATGGAACAGGCTCCAGCTGGAGGGGCAGAGGAATCTGTCCAAATAGTTTCATTAGATAATCACGGATTTGTCCATAAAAAAACTTATTAACCTGTCCTGAAACACCGAGAAGTAATTTGAGGGTATGTGGAGAAAACACAAATATGACGTTGAAATTGAGAATCAGCTATGATCAGATTTACTGGCAGACCAGGCATAAAGGACCTCCTCCTGCACCTAGATTTTGCTTTGAAATGCTAAGGGCCTCCTCCTGCACATAGTTTCTGTATTTAATGAAATGCTATAAAACGACCTACTTTTGTGTTCCAATCTCCTTGCAATAAACACCAAATATTCAATTTGCCTTTTTAATCATTTGCTGAGCCTGTACACTAACTTTGTAATTCACATATGAGGGCACCCAGACCTCTATATATCTGAGTTCTCAGTTTTACAAACTCTAGCCATTTAAATAGTGGTACTGCTTTTTTATTCTTCCTGCCAAAGTGGCTAAGTTCACATTTTCCCAAATTGTACTGCACCTGCTGACTTTTCCCCTACTCAATAACCTCTCTGTATGTCATTACAAGTCACTATTGCAGATTATAAATAATTGAAACTCCAGCATTGATCCTGGTCGTATTCCACTAACTGCAGTTTGCAAACCCAAGAAAGACCTATTTGTTCTTAACTGTCTTCTTCCTATTAGTTAACTAATTTTTTTATCCATCTTGATCTGTTATTTCTTATGCCACATGCTCATGTATTGTGTAAGTACAAAGGACAATACAGCACAGTATCAGGCTTTTGCCTTTCCATACTAAAACCCTTCTCTTAGAGGCTCCGTATACCTCTATTCCCTTCCTGTTCAAGTATTTATCCAGGTGATTCTTGAATGTTGCGACTGTGTCTGCTACCACCACGACCTCTGGCAACATGTTCCAGGCACTCACCACCCTTTGTGTGAAAATCTTGCCTCACACATTGCTTCTCAACTGACCCACTTGCACCTTGAACTGTGTCCCCTAATAATTGATCCCTTCACCTGAGATTAAAGCTTCATACTTAACACTCTATCCATGCCATTCACAATCTTATAAACTTCTATTAGGTTACCCCTAAGTATACCTCCCAGCTGAAACAGCACTTTACCTGCACTTCACACAATCTAGTCTAGTGCATTTGTTGCTCCCAATGTGGTCCCCTCTACATTGGGGAAATGAAGCATAGACTGGGTGACCACTTTGTAGAATGTCTACGTTCTGCCTGCAAAAAAGGCTCTCAGCTTCCAGATGCCTTCCAATTTAACACACCACCCTGTTCCTTGGCCACCATCTCTGTCTCGGGTATACTGCAGTGTTCCAGCAAAGCTCAGTGCAAGCTGGAAGAACAATACCTCATTTTCCACTTGGGGGCCCTGCAGCTCTCCGGACCCAATATCAAGTTCAATAATTGTATGGCCTGAACTCTCCCATGTCTGAGCCCGCTACCCAACACTCTGGGCCTTGTTATAGCCTGCCATTGCGCATCACCTATTAGCTATTCACCTTCCTAGCTAGATCATTATCAACTTCTTTGTCTCTCGAACTGTCCTTCTTTCTCTCTTTGGGCTGAATCTCCACCTGTCGTTTACTCCTTACCCCCCTATCTCTTGCATATCAACCAACACATGCTTAATTACCATCACTTCTGAGTAAAGGTCACCGGACATGAAACATTAACTCTGATTTCTCTTTATAGATGCTGCCAACCACCTGAGCTTTTCAGTAACAATTGATTAGGGATTGTCAGTATGATATTGTGCATGAGAAATTGTGTCTTAAAAATTTGAGTTTTTTGGAAAGGTGACCAAGAATATAGATGAAGGCAGAGTGGTAGACATTGTCTGTATTGACTTTAGTAATTTCTTCGACAAGACTCTGCATGGTAGACTCGTTAGTAAGATTAAATCACTTGGTATCCACAGAGAGCTATTCAGCTGGATAGAAAATTGGGAGAAGAGGGTTGTTATTCATCTGGGAGGCCTGTGACCACAAGGATCAGTGCTGGGTCCACTATTCATTTGTATAAATGATTTGGATGAGAATATAGGAAGCATGGTTGGTAAGTTTTCAGATGGTACAAAAATTGGTGGTTCTAGAGGACAGCAAAGAACGTTTTGTAAGAATTCAACAGGATCTTGATCAGTTGGGCCACTGGGCTGAGGAATGGCAGATGGAATTTAATTCTGAGAAATGCAAGATGTTGCATGTTACTAACAGAAAAGCCAGGGCGGGACTTGCACAGTTAATGTTAGGATCTTGGGGAATGTTGTTGAACAGAGAAACCTAGGGGTGCAAATACGCAGCTCTTTGAAAGTAGCATCTATCTAACAGTTAAGACAGGGTTGGTGACGAAGCATTTGGCACACGTGCCTTCATCAGTGAGAGCATTGAGTGCAGGATTTGGGACGTCATATTACAGCTGTGCAAGACATTGGTAAGACCACATTTGGAGTATGGCATACAATTCTGGTTGCCCTACAATATAAAGGATGTTATTAAACTGGAAAGGATGCAAAGAAGATTTACAAGGGTTTTAACAAGGTTTGAGTTATAAGAAAAGGCTGGATAGGCTGGAGGTTTCTCCCCCTTGGAGCACAGGAGGGTGAGGGGGTGACCTTAGAGATTTATAAAATCATGAGGGGCATAGATAAGGTGAATAGGCAAGGTCTTTTCCCAAGGGTACAAACTAGAGGTCCTGGTTGAAGGCGAGAGGGGAAAGATTTAAAAGGGACCTTTTTCACACAAGGTGGTGCATATATGCCACGAGCTGCCAGAGGAAGTGGTGGAGACTGGTACAATTATAACACTTAAAAGGCATTTGAACAAGTACATGAATAGGAGCAGTTTAGACATGGGCCAAATGCAAGCAAATGGAGCTAGTTCAGTTAAGGAAACCTGATCGATGTGGACGAGGTGTGCCGAGGAGCATGGAAACCGACTGTATGACTCTACATACTGAGGACCTAGATTAACAGAGCTTCCCGACAATGCTTTTAACTTGGTTCCCTGTATCTATGAAATGTTATAGTGTGGAGGTGCTGGTGTTGGACAAGGTCAAAAATCTCATGACACCTGGTTATAGCCCAACAGGTTTATTTGAAAATGTGAGCATTTGGAACACTGCTCCTTTCTCAGGCGTAGTAGGAGGACTACACCTGAGGAAGGAGCAGAGCTCCAAAAGCTTGTATTTTCAAATAAACTTATTGGACCAAAACCTTGTGTTGTGATTTTTGACCTTTTAAAATGTTGGATAACCTCAATGTTCAGGTCGACATAACTCTTCAGTCGTGTCACTGTGAATTTATGTCCACCTGTGCTAACAATTCATTTATTTTGTTAAAAATGTTGAGCGTGCTCGGATACAGAGCCTTTAAGTTTACCTGTTTGTTATTTTTGCAACTTTTGCCCTTATCTATTGGTACACTCTCTTTTCTTTAAATTCACTCATGGGATGTATGTGACATTTATTGCCCATCCCGAGTTGCCCTTCAGAGGCTAATCATGAGCTGCTGCCTTCAACCGCTATACTCAGATTATCATTTTCAATATCTCTACTATTCTCTATTACCTCAATGTTTTCCTTTTAGATTTTGTGTACTTTCTTCACCTGATGTCTCCTCCCCACTCCCCACCCTGTTTTATTTAGTTTAAAGCCTGTTCTAGCACCTGAGCAATATGATCTGCAAGAAGTGTTTTCCCAGTGCAATTCAGATAAAGACCACCCAGTGATACAGATCCCACTTTTCCCAATATTGGTGTCAGTGTCACATGAATCAAACCCCATTTCTTCCGTACTCAATCTTCAAGCCATGCACTCATCTCCTCAGTCTTATTTACCCTAAACCAAATGTATCATTTGTAGGTAGACGGCCTGGCACTCCTATCCTGCATCATTGCTGCAATTTTTTTGCTTGCCTAAGCATTCCAATCCTCCACATACTCAGGCAAAATGTGATCAGTAGGTAAAGCTGGGAAATCCATTTGTTGTCTTAATGACTTAATGTGCAAGCTTCAGGCATCTATATGAACCAGTTTTGCTCTCCCTGTAATGGGTGGGATAAATTTACTGAGGGAGAAAATATGAAAGGGTCAAACATCCCTGAAAGTGGATAAATTCAAGACCTATATGATGAGTCCCAAGATGCTACAACAGATAAGGAGATAGTGGAGGCTCTAATCATCATTTTCTAATTTGTCCTATATTTTTTGTGGTGTTGGTGGACAGCTAATGAATGTACTATTGTTTAAACAAGCAGAAACAGTAATTGTAGCTAGTCAGCATCACCTAGTGGCCTAATCAGTATTAATCGTCATTTATATGGCTTTGATTAAGTTTCTGTTTCACAGTGGAGTTTGTTCAAAATAGTAACATGAATGTGCTTTTGATGTAATCTACAAAGCTTTTATCAACCCTTTTGATAAAGTCTCATATTCCAGACTGGTCTGAAAAGTTACCATTGATGGGATCCAAGAGAAAGTAGCAAGCTGGATCTAAAATTTAAGTGGCAGGAAGGTCAAGATCATGCTATGTAACCTTGGAATTAGGAGCAAGCACTTGGATTGAGTTCCTTATCGCTTGACTAGTGATATAGTTCTACTCATCCTATTCCATCAAGTAGGCAATTCCAGCAGAGACAAGACTTTGTTACTTTGAGGAAAGATTGGAGCGGCTGAATTTTTAAAAAATTTGGAACAGAGAAGACTGCGGGGATTCAATTGAAATGTATAAAATTGATGTTAGGGGCATATTTACTTTTGCATAGATAACAAAGAATATAGATTTAAAGGAATTGAGAATTCTTTTATGCAGAGTGTAGTAGGGGGTCTGGAACTCACTACCTGAAAATGTTGTAAAATATATCAGAAACCCTTAGTACATTTCTAAGCTAATAGGATATGCGGTTGCTGCCAAACCTCAATACAGGTCAGTTAAAGGAAGATGAAATTAAACTTGGCTGAATAGCTTCTTTTCCTCTTGCAAATTTTCTAGGTTTTGAATTGTACAAAGTACAAGTTAAACTCTGCTAAGATCCCTCATGTACAAGGGTTCAGTAATGTAGTGGTTTGTGACTGACTGCAAACTAGAGAAGTACAGCATGGTGGACTGTGAATTTGAATTGTTTATAGAAATAAAAATCTACATGAAACTAAAAGGCTGGTATCAGTAGAGTTCACTCTGAATGGTCGTTGGAATGGTCTGATAACCGAGCTGGTTCAATAGTGTCCCTTAGGAATGGAATCCTGCCATCCTTCTGATTTGGCTTCCATGTGACTCCACTTCCCTTAGGGCTGCACCCTTTGGACCCGTGCTGTTGGTCCCACACTATCAAATTCCCTGATAACGTGCATTTTTGTTTTTGCATAATTGTAATAGCAAAGAAATTGTGCTGAATTAATTATTATGCAGAGGACCAGCTACTTAACAGTCTGTTGTTGTCGAAAGTCATTTCTACTTGGTGCTACCATATAGCATCAAGGAATGAACTCTATCCTATAATTTAATAGTTCACTTGATACCTCAACTTGCCATGCCTCCTTGTTGTTTTATAGTTTTGCTGAAAACATTTCTTCAAAGGTGCTGAATCTTGGAGCTTGGACAGCCCAGGCAAGCCATAGCTACTCTGCTTGCTGTCAGGTTGAGATCAGGCTTCAAGTTCAGGTCTGTTTAGAACTGTTTAAAAGCAATTTGATCTCAATTTAGATAATTGACTAATGATCGTGTGTTTTTACATTTTCTGTTTCTCAGGCCGGATCTTTTGTTACTAGATGGTAAGTTAATTGCACTGATGTTCATGTCGCATCTTATTGCACCATTTAGTGCTGCAGAACTCTTGATATTTAATGAATTGGGTTGAAGGGCGATTGCTCTTAGGTAATTAGTGTACATGCACTATCTGGCCAGTACCTGAAGTAGACTTGCCTTAAAATCCCAGTAGTTTTTCTCGAAGTACTGTTATACGTTTGATGGCACATTGACTTTTATAACCATAATGGTAAAACCACTTGCACCTGTAGTCCTCTTGCATAGCCAGTTCTTCATTCTGTACCGTTTATTAAGGGAACAGATCTTCCACACTTTACCCCAAATCCAAGAGGACGGTACAGCAAATGATCTCTCTGGAAAAGGCCAGTGAAGACAGCCTTTTCTGTAGGGAATATTCTTGAAAAATCTTGTGTTATGATCATGTACAATCCCCTCTTGAGATACTTGAGGATGAAGAATGAATAAGTGGGTTCTGTAAATGGTAGCGAGAGCTATTGTTTGACAGCAACATACAAGCTTGTCAAATCCTGTTTAAATTTGTTTTGTTTGTGAAATATTTCAATGAAACCAATAAACTTAATCTAAGTGACTTCTTGTTGTTAGAACCTACGAACATGTTGGATGTGCGAGCCATCCTCTGGTTGGAAAACTATCTACAGGTGAGTCATTCATTTTTTTTCCAAGATAAAAAGCAATGCCATTTTACATTACATTCCCTCCAGTACATTGAGAATTGGTTCACTTGTAATGTGCTGTTGAATTTCTTTGCAGTTTCTAAAATGTATTGTAGCCACCTCAGTTCACTTCTTCCCCACCCCCATGTTAAATTTGCAGAGGGTCGTCATACTGCAGAATCACTGACTTCTCTCAGGTGGGATGAATCATCAGATGATTGAGGAACACCATTTTGTATTTGCAAGTTTTACTGCATTTGTTGTATGGCGAAATGGAATTCGCAGTCCTAAGTTGGCTTCTTTATCTTTCCTCTGCCACAGTTCAACCTCACGGTCAAGCTGCTGTGCCTAGCACCTTGACGGTTTGTGTTGTGCCATGTTGGGCATTCAGTGGGTTTTTCCTTCCGGCCAGTGCCTTCCATGCTTTCGGGCTATCTTGAACATATAAGTATACCTTTTTGTTTGGCTGCTCTTTTGAGTTTGATCAGCAGAAGCCAAAAGATACACCCAAACACAATGGTCTATTCATTTGGAATTGTTCTTCAGGTGCAGGGCTTCGATGCCATGAGACACAGCTTCATGGAGAATGCCACATGTGTCAAATGGTCCTCCCGTTGATCTTCGGGAGGTGTTATGAGCACGACTGCTTTAACAGATGGTCAAGGTTCTACTGCAGGAGATGAGGGTGCCCAACACAATAGTCTGCATACACTCCAGGTAGAACATGGAAGGCTAGCCAGGAATGTTTTAGGAGAGTGAAGTGCAAAGGTAACAAAAGTGGAGTTGGAGATTTCAGCAGTAAATGAGCTGAATGGAGGCAAAGTTGAGTGAAGTTACAGTGATGCAAGTCGGCAAACTCGGTAACAATGTGAATTTGGTGGTTGAAACTGTTGACACCAAAGTAACGAATGAGTTCGTTCAGCCTGAGATTGAAGACAGCATGTGTGACATATGCCAAGGATAGTATCTTTTGCATTCTCAAAATATTGCTGGAAGAAAGATCTCATTTTGTACTGGGTATTGGCTATATTTTGGCAGGTGATGGTGAGGGGTGATAATAAAGTAGAACCAGGTGTCATCAGTATCCAGTTGAAAAGTAACTATATTTTAAATGATTTTGATAAAGGACAACATGTGATTTTGAAAAACATGGGAACCAGGGATTAATACTTGTTGAACACCAATGGTAATGGCAGAAGAGTGAAAAGAGAAGCTGTTGGAGATGTTTCTTTGGTTCGGAGTCAGCACATAAGAGTGGAATCTGATGAGAGCAATTTTGATATACTGGATGTTGATAGAAGGCATTGGAAAACAATGCTGTTGTCATCCTATGTCAAAACTGCTGACGAGAAGGGTGATGAGGTACATCATTTTTGACTTTGATAAGAGCTGGTCTAAAACTTTTGCTGGAGTGTAAGCCTACACATGTACCCTGGAGTCCTAGAGGTGTGCAGCATGGAAACAGATCCTTTGGTCCAACTCATCCATGCCAGCCAAATATCCTAACCTGATCTAGTCCCATTTGCCAGCACTTGACCCATATCCCTCTAAACCCTTCTTATTCATATACCCATCTAGATGCCTTTTAAATACTGTAATTGTACCAGCCTCCAACACTTTGGCAGTTCATTCCATACACGCACCACCCTCTACATGGAAACGGTTGCCCTAACCAATGTCCTCCCAACTCCACTACTCAATGATCTAACCAATAAAGGAAAGCATACCAAACGCCGTCTCACTATCCTATCTACCTGCAATTCTATTTTCAAGGAACTATGAACCTGCACTCCAAGGTCTCTTTGTTCAGCAACACTTAGCAGGACCTTACCATTAAGTGTATAAGTCATGCTCTGATTTGCTTTTCCAAAATGCAGCACCTCACATTTATCTGAATTAAACTCCATCTGCCCCTCCTCAGCCCATTGGCCCATCTGATCAAGGTCCCGTTGTACTCTGAGGTAACCACCTTCGCTGTCCACTACACCTCCAATTTTGGTGTCATTTGCAAACTTACTAACTATACCTCTTATGTTCACATCAAATCATTTATATAAATGACATAACTTAGTGGATCTAGCGCTGATCCTTGTGGCACATCACTGGTCACAGGCCTCCAATCTGAAAAGCAACCTTCCACTACCCTCTGTCTTCTACCTTTGAGCCAGTGCTGTATCCAAATGGCTAGTTCTCCATGTATTCCATGAGATCTAACCTTGCTAACCAGTTTCCCATGGAGAACCTTGTCGAACACCTTACTGAAGTATATTGCTGTGCCTTCATCAATCCTCTTTATTACTTTTCAAAAAATTCAATCAAGTTTGTGAGACATGATTTCCCACGCACAAAGCTATGCTAACCGTCACTAATCAGTCCTTGTCTTTCCAAATACATATATCTTCTGTCCCTCAGGATTCCCTCCAGCAACTTGCCCACCACCAATGTCAGGCTCAACAGTCTATAGTTCCCTGGCTTCTCCTTACCACCTTTCTTAAACAGTGGTACCATGTTAGCATTCGTCGAGTCTTCCAGCACCTCATCTGTGACCATTGATACAAATACCTCTGCAAGGGGCCCAGCAATCACTTCCCTAGCTTCCCACAGAGTTCTAGGGTACACCTGATCAGCTCCTGGGTATTAAAAATGTGTTGCTGGAAAAGCGCAGCAGGTCAGGCAGCATCCAAGGAGAAGGAGAATCGACATTTCGGGCATAAGCTCTCCTGGATATATCTACTTTTATGCATTTCAAGACATCCAGCACCACCACCTCTGTAATTTGGACATTTTTCAAGATGTCACCATCTTTTTCCCCCACATTCTATATCTCCTCTATCCTTTTCCACAGTAAACACTGGTGCAAAATACTCGTTTAGTATCTTTCCCCCATCTGTGGCTCCACACATAGGCTGCCATGGTGATCTTTGAGGGGTCCTATTCTCTCCAGAATTATCTTTTTGTCCTTAATATATTTATAAAAACCTTTGGATTCTCCTTAATCCTATTTGCCAAAGCTATCTCATGTCCCCTTTTTGCCCTCCTGATTTCCCTCTTAAGTATGCTCCTACTGCCTTTATACTCTTATGAGGATTCCCTCAATCTGTCCTGTCTATACCAGACATATGCTTCCTTCTTTTTAATCAACCCCTCAGTTTCTCTAGTCATCCAGCTTTCCCTACACCCACCAGCCTTTCTTTTCCTCCCTTAGTACAGTAATGCTATCCCTAATCAAAAACGCTACTCTCCCTCCTCCCTTGCCCCTCCTTTCTATCCTTCCTTATAGCATTTGTATCCTGCCAGTCCTGTCAATCCTTGAGCCATGTTTCTGTAATTGCTATGATAACCCAGTCACATGTTCCTAGCCATGCCCTGAGTTCATCTGCCTTCCCTGTTAGGCCTCTCACTTTGAAGTAAATGCAGTTTAATTTATCAGTCCTACCTTGTTTTCTGCTTTGGTGAATATATGGAATGAGCTGCCAGAGGAGGTAGTGGAGGCTGGCACAATTACAGCATTTGAAGGGCATCTGGATGGGTATTTGAATAGGAAAGGTTTAGAGGGATCCGAGCCAAGTGCTGGAAAATGGGACTAGATTAGGTTAGGATATCTGGTCAGCATGGATGAGTTGGACCAAAGGGTCTGTTTCTGTGTTGTACGTCTCTGTCTCCATGGTTGAATTCCTACATGTATAGGATTACACTCCAGCAACAGTTTTAGACCAGTTCTTATCAAAGTCAAAATGATGTACCTCCTCACCCTTCTCATCTTCGGTTTTGACATAGGATGACCACACCATTGTTTTCCAATGCAATCTATCAACATCTTGTAGACTAAAATTGCTCTCATCTGATTCCACTCTTGTGTACTGATTCCAAGTCAAAGAATCATCTCCAATAGCTTCTCTTTTCACTCGTCTGCCATTACCATTGGTGTTCAATGAGTATTAATCCTTGGCTCCCTTGTTTTTCTAATTCACAAGTTGCTCACCAGAGTTACTGGAAACAAGAAACGTGGAGTTGGAACATCGTGAAGAATTTTGGAGAGTAAATTAAGGGTGGAAATGATGCACTGGCTCTCAAAGGTAGAGATGGCTAAGGAAAAGCAAATTTGAATGATGGATAGGCAGTATTTGAGGAAGGACATCTGTTAACAGGATTAGCTATGGGAGCAGGAAGGTCTCTTGCCTGCATGAATGTTTTCTTATCTTAAAAGCACTATAGAAATAAAAGATTGTTTTGGGGCAAATGTTCAAAAGTAAAACTCACATTTATGTTGCACCTGAGTATCGCTGCAGCATTTGAACAGCTTTATGTGCACAATCAATTACTTTGAAGTATATTTGTAGTAAACAAATGAAACAGACATTTTGAATTAAATGAGCTGCGAGAAGAATGGCAATTAATTATTTTTTGTTGAATGAAGATAACTTGTTAATAATTTGGAGTATGTTTGACCTTAAATCTGTGCTTGAGCAGGCAGTGGGACCTTGGTTTCTTGTTTCATCCAAAGGCTGACATTCCTAAAGAACTGCAGTGTTGTCTCTCAGAATGGGCTTTAAACAGACAGCAAGTGATACAGTGGGTTATGACAGGAAGAAGAATAAAATATTATAATTGCAAAGTGCAAGAGCTTTGTACAGGTCTTTTATTCTGTTCAGGTCATTTAGATAGAAAACTCACTTTATTATCTGGCAAGCAGAATCTCTTGAAAACAAGTATGCCTGCTGCTGAAAAATAATATATTAGGCAATTTCATTGTGGCGGAAGTGAGAGATTTTGAACCTGGTCTACACGATTGTGTGCTGAATATGCAAAGCTGACATTATTCGAAACAGTGAGTTTAAATGAAGTAGGTTAGGATGTAAGGTTAAACATTTGCAGCTCATTCCTGATATGCTGCTTGTAGTTGTTTGTATACATATCCAAACAATAGCACGACCTGTGTCTAAGTAAAATAACTTACTGTGTTGAGTTGTTTGGTACTGATACACTAATGGGTTTGCAGGATGCTTAAAGGCCTCAATAAAGGCTAAATAAATTTGACCACCACATCATGAAAATTACACTGTTCAATAATAAAACACGGCAAGTATGTAAGTGTCTGTCTGAGGAATGATCAACAATGATGAGGGAATTGAATAAAAAAGGCTTGCATTTATACATGATCTTGGTATGTTGCAATGCTTTCTTGCCAGTTAAATTTTGAAGTTATTATTGTAATATAGGCAAAATGTCAGTTTTGATTGAGTTAATCAGCCTTGCTCAACTTTTTTTGCACAGAGAAACAGGTTCATATATTGTTTCCCTAAGATGACATGAAAAAAATCTTGTGTAATGAAAATGGACTTGCTAGGCTATTTTAGAATGCTGTTGTGGGGAGTTGTGGATAGTGACGAAGAATGTTGTAGGTTACAGAGAGACATAGATAAACTGCAGAGCTGGGTTGAGAGGTGGCAAATGGAGTTTAATGCAGACAAGTGTGAGGTGATTCACTTTGGAAGGAGTACCATTAGCCCAGTATGCAGAATACTGGGCTAATGGTAAGATTCTTGGTAGTGTAGATGAGCAGAGAGATCTCACTGTCCAGGTACATAGATTTTTGAAAGTTGCCACCCAAGTTGATAGGGTTGTTAAGAAGGCATAGTGTGTTAGCTTTTATTGGTAGAGGGATTGAGTTTTGGAACCATAAGATCATGCTGCAGCTGTATGAATGTTTGGTGTGGCCACACTTGGAGTATTACGTACAGTTCTAGTCACCGCATTATAGGAAGGATGTGGAAGCCTTGGAAAGGGTTCAGAGGAGATTTACTCGGACGTTGCCTGGTATGGAGGGAAGGTCCTACAAGGAAAGGCTGAGGGACTTGAGGCTGTTTTCGTTAGAGGGTAAAGGTTGAGAGGTGGCTTACTTGAGACATATAATTAGAGGGTTAGATAGGTTGGACAGTAAGACCCTTTTTCCTTGGATGGTGATGGCTAGCACAAGGGGACATAACCTTAAATTGAGGGGGGATAGACATTGGTCAGCTGTCAGACGTAGTTTCTTTACTCAACTTAGTAGGGGCATAGAATGCACTGCCTACAACAGTAGTAAACTTGCCAACTGTAAAGGCGTTTAAATGGTCATTGGATAGGCATATGGATGAAAATGGAATAGTGTAGGCTAGATGGGCTTCAAATTGGTTCCACAGATTGGCGCAACATCGAGGGCCGAAGGGCCTGTACTGCACTGTATTGTTCTATGTTCTAATTGATAACCATGCACGCTGCTGTGGGTCCAAAGTCATATGTAAGTTAGACCAGATGAGAGTAAATTTCCTTCCTTAAAGGGCATTTATGAACCTGATGGGCTTTTACAACGGTTGATCATTTCGTGGTCACTGTACTGAGACTGTTTCAATTCCAGATTTTTAAAAATTTTTCTATTTCCATTTTGTGTTCTTTAAGGACAGTATTGGGCTTTGCTTTGATACACTTGATTAGAGTATACTAATGTTGTTCCCTTGTTTAAGAAGGGGAGTCTGGACAACCCTGGTAATTATAGGCCAGTGAGCCTTCAGTTTTGGGTAAGGCATTGGAAAATGTTATGAGAGAGAGGATTTATAATCATCTGAAAAGGCATAATTTGATTAGGGATGGTCAACACAGTTTTGTGAAGCGTAGGTCATGCCTAATTAACCTTATTGAGTTCTTCGAAAAGGTGACTAAACAAGTGGATGAAGGTAAAGCGGTTGATGCGGTGTATAGTAAGGTGTTTGATAAGGTTCCACATGGTAGGCCATTACACAAAATATAGAGTTTCAGGATTGAAGGTGATATAACGGTTTGGATCAGAAATTGGCTAGCTGAAAGAAGGTGGTGGTTGATGGGGAAATGTTCATCCTGGAACTCAGTTACCAGTGGTGTGCCGCAAGGATCTGTTTTGGGGCCACTGCTGTTTGTCATTTTTAGTAATGATCTGGAGGTGGATGAACAGAGAGATCTGTGTCCAGGTGCATAAATCCCTGAAAGTTGCCAACCAGATTGATAGGGTTGTTAAGAAGGCATGTGGTGTGTTACCGTTTATTGGTAGGGGAATTGAGTTTCGGAGCCATGAGGTCATGCTTCAGCTATACAAGACACTGGTAAGGCTGCACCTAGAGTATTGTGTACAGTTCTGATCACCACATTATAGGAAGGATGTGGAAGCTTTGGAAAGGGTTCAGAGGAGATTGAGTAGGATGCTGCCTGGTATGGAACGAATGTCTTATGAGGAAAGGCTGAGGGAACTGAGACTATTTTCAATGGAGAGAAGAAGGTTAAGAGATGACTTAATTGAGACAAAAGATAATCAGCATGTTAGATAGTGAGAGCGTCAGTCTTTAGCCCCATTTGTTTCCCTAGCACTTTTTCTCTAGTGATAGGTATTCTATTAATTTCCTTGCCTATTTTTGCTCCTTAATTGTTTAGTAACTTTAGAATGTTATTAATGTCATCTTCTGTGAAGATTGTTGCAAAGAATTTACACCACTCTTCTGCTATTATTACTTCTCCAGACTCCTCCTCTGAGGAGATTTTGTTTATTTTGGGTTTCTCTTTTTTTTATACAATTAAAGAGCTTTTGCTGTCAATCTTAATATCGCTTGCAAGTTTACCTTCTAAGTTTATTTTCATTTTTTTGGGTCACCCCTTGTTGGCCTTTATAACTTACCCAATCCTCTTACTTACCACTAATTTTTGCCACGTTGTATGTTTTTCTTCTTTCAATTTGATGCTATCCTTAACTTTTTCTTGTTTAAAAACGGTTGACTTATCTCGTTCCTAGAATCCTCCTTCCTCATTGGAACATACCGTTAGTGTGAGCATGAACCAAGCTAATTTAATCTTTTGATGAGTGTATATGAATCAGGAGGAGAAAGTGAGGTCTGCAGATGCTGGAATTGGGAGAATGGGATGGCGTTTTTACAGGGGGCAGGATGGGAGGAGGTGTAGTCCAGGTAGCTGTGGGAGTCGGTCGGTTTGTAGTAGACCGTATATGAATCAGGAGCAGAAGTAGACCATTTGTGTTTTGAACCAGTTGTTTTGATTTCCATATCCTCTGAACCTTTTAGATTCTTGTTAGACAGGGAATCAGCTACCTGTACTTCATACACACTGCTGCAACTGTGCACAGGTTATGGAGGTAATAATTGTTTATGATGTTGGATGAGGTGTCATGTGTACAAGGACTTTCAAAAACTGATGAAGTGCCACATAATCAGCTTACCACAATTTCGATCCCCATCAAATAAAAGAAGCAAGGGCAATGTAGGTGCCAGGTTGGTTGAGTGACAGGAAGCAGTAATGATGATGGGTTCTTTTTAGACTGAAGGAAAATGCATAGTGGGATTGCCCACGGGCCAGTAATAAGACTGGTGCTTTCCTTTATCTTGCTTAATAACCTAGACTTAATGTTAAACTTTCAAAATGATGGAAAACTTAGATTATCGCAAACTGAGGAGGATAGTGATAAGCTTCAAGAGTATATCAATTGGATTGACCCTTGATGGAGGGGATGTAATGCAGAAAAGGATGAAGTGAATCATTTGGTAGATAACATTTGGGAAGGCAATAAAAATTAAAGGCTGCAGTCCTAAGCTGTACAGCAATAGATCTGGAAGATATGTTAGCACAAATTCTTAGGGTGGACTGAGAAATTTGTTAAAAGAGCTTTAGGGATACTGTGTTTTATCAGCAGAGGATTTTAAAAAAAAAACTTGATCATCCTCAGCTGATGGTGTCCAAATCTAGGTGTCCACATGTTAATAAAGATATGAAAACTTCGGGTAGTGCAGAAAAGATTTGTGAGAATAGTTCCAGCAATGAAGGAATTCTATTAAATGTATAGATTCAAAAAAGTAGGGTTACTTGGCTTTTATTTTGCAGTAGAGAAGGTATAGAGGAGTTTTCAAGAAGGTTTTAAAATAGGAGTGAGTCCAGGTGGAGCAAATAGGGAGAAACCTTCCACTGATGAGCAGAGTCAAAAACCAGAAGACATTGCCATCAAGCGAATACACAAGAACTAAGGGTGATAACCAACAGTGACTGGAGGGAAAGCATAAGTGGTTGGGATCTGGAATGCATTGCCTGAGAATATGGTGGAGGCAGATTCCAGGGGAAGGGATGTCATAATGCTATTGCCATTGGGTCAGTGATCTAGGTAGCGTTGTGGTGACCTGAGTTTGAATCTCATCATGGCAAGTGACAGAACTTAATTCTTTTAAAAATAAAACTGGAGGTTAAAAGCCTAATCATGGCTGTGAAACTATGGTCAATTGTTGTAAAAACCCATCCTTTAGGGAGGGTAATCTCTCATCTATATCTAGCCATGTGACTCCAGATCCAAAACTATGTTGGCTCTTAACTGTCCCCTGGATGAAAAGGGTTTGGCAACAAATTTTGACCCAGCCAGTGGTGTCCATATCTCATAAAAATTTCTTAAGCACCTACAGGAGAAAATTTGCAGTTGACGAATGGGACGAAATGATTTGCTCTTGCACAGACCCTGCATGGATACAATTGGCGACTAGACTCCTTCCATGATGTAACTGCTTTGAGAATGTCAAAGCACATAATTCTAAGAGACCTTATTTATTGGAATAACTTATTAGCTGAATCGGCTGTTGCCTTGCAAGCGAATGTCTGCTCAAGTCAGGTGTGACTGGTGTATTGTGCACAAAAGAATCTATCTGCTGAAACTTGTGTTCTTCTTTTAGACCTGGCAGTCCACTATCTTGGTGGTGTCGCACGATCGCAACTTCCTAAATGCTGTGGCGACCGACATTGTTCACTTGCACTCTCAGCGCCTGGAAACCTATCGGGGTGACTATGAGAACTTTGTAAAGACCAAAGAGGAAAGATTGAAAAACCAGCAGCGCGAGTATGAAGCTCAGCAGCAGTACAGAGAGCACATACAGGTATGTATTCACCCTAGCTGGCAAGGAATCAGAGGGCAACTGGCTTTGAGTTTCCTTCAGATTTATGCCCAGAGACCCACCTAAGCAATGCACGAACTTGTTAAGACCATGAAACGTAGAAGCAGAAGTAGGCCATTCTGCCCATCAAGTCTACTTTGCTATCGAATAAGACCATGAGTGATCTGATAATCCTCAACTTTCCTTTCCTTCCCTTTCCCCACAACACTTGATTCCTTTAGTAATTAAAAATCTATCCATCTCAGTCTATCCTTCTTAATGACCCAGCCTCAGCAGTTCTCTGTGGTAAAGAATTCCATAAATCCACTACCCTTTGAGAGGAGAAGTTCCTCCTGAGTCGTGTAGATCCACACCACAGAAAAGGCTGTTCATTCCATCAAGTCTGTGCCAGTCAAACCAACCACCAAACTGTCCTAATCCCATTTTCCAACACTTGTATTCCTTGGCATTATAAGTGTGCATCTATTGAGGGTTCCTGCCTCCAACTTTACAGACAGTGAATTCCACATTCCTACCATCCTCAAAATGAAAAGCTTTTTCCTCAGACCTTTCTAAACTTCCTGTCCCTCGCCTTAAATTATTGCCTCTTGGTCATGTCATAGAATCCCTACAGGTCCTTCGGCCCAACAAGTCCACACTCGCCCTCTGAAGAGTAACCCATCCAGACCCATTCCCCTACATTTTAGCCCTGACTAATGCACCCAACTACACATCCCTGAACACTATGGACAATTTAGCACGGCTAATTCACTTAACCTACACATCTTTGGATTTTGGGAGCAAAACGGAGCACCAGGAGGAAACGCAGATATGGGAAGAATGTGCAAACTCCACAAAGACAGTTGCATAAGACTGGCATCGAACCCGGGTTCCTGGCGTTGTGAGGCAGCAGTGCTAACCACTGAGCCACTGTGCTGCCCGTTGATTAGGGAAGGGACATAGAATACAAAGTTATGGGCGAAATGGTTGAAAAAAGGATTAGGACAGTTTGGTGGTTGGTTTTGACCGGCACAGACTTGATGGGTTGAACACCTTTTCTGTGGTATGGATCTATATGATTCAGGAGGAATTTCTCCTCTCAAAGGGTAGTGAATTGGTGGAGTTCTTTACCACACAAAACTGCTGAGTCTGGGTGATTGGTCATTGATCCTTCCTCAAAGGCAAAAGTTTCTTCATTTGTACCCTGTCTATGCCACTCATAATTTTTTACATCTCAATCATGTCCTGTCCCAATTTCCTCTATTCTAAGGGGAAGAAAACCCCAGTCTATCCAATCTCTCTTCATAATTGAAACTCTCCCACCCAGGAAACTCTCCCATCCTGGTAAGTCTCCTCTGCACACTCTGCAGTACTATCACATAATCTATGTCTTAAATGAGTGTGCCCTTAGAGATTATGGCCTCTGGTCTGAGGTACTCACAGAAGGAGAAACACCTCTCAGTGTCAAGTCTCCGAAAAAAAATCTTTTTCTGTTTCTGAAAATCATGTTTTTAAGATTGTATCTTTTTGAGCTGACTAATTTTTCAACATTTTTTATTTATCCTCTTTGAGGTGGTTCTGTTTTCTATCTTGAACATATCTTTATTGCTTCATTGTTTCCTCAGTTGCAGTTTCTTAAAATGTGGTGTAGCTGAGGTATATGACAGGGTGGGCTGTGATTGAAAGTTCTTATTGAGATTGGAGCATGGATGTCATCTTAACCTGCAGAAATTCAAGTCTATTGTATGGAGCAATGTCATCTTGTAACTTTTTTTTCTTACAAAATATCTCCCTGTTATTATTTGAGTATCCCAATGTGATGCTGGCTTGTACATACTGCATAAGCCCAGGTACATCCCTCAGTTCTATTGTATTGGCCAATCTTACTTTGCATAAACAACTCATATAATAAATTGCCCACAGTGACTTTTGCCCTGTGCAAGTGGAATAGAATGGTCAGCTCCTGATCACTACCAAGGAGATGCAGCTAAAAGGTTTGGATGACAGGATCAAACCTCCCACCTGTAACACCAGTCACCTTTCAACTTGTTTTTTCTCTCACACCTCCCACTCCCACTCCATTCTTGAATAGCTTGGTGACGGTTGATGGTGAGTTCAATATATCAAAAAGCACCTGTTGGATTGTAATCCAGTCAAAACTTTTGAAGGGGAAAAAAATAGGTGGTTTGCTGTACATTTCTTTCACATTTTGATTTATTTCCTTTTCATCTTCATTCCTGTGTGATTCTAATGTGTGAAACTCTGCCTCAGCAATCTTACAGATAATTTAATTGCAGCACTGAATTGTGGGATTTGCTGGGAACAGTACAGTCAATCGTGTCAAGTTGATGTAGAACCTTCATTAATTTTTCTATGCCATAATGATCTAATATTTACTCTTGGGGCCAATGCCAAAAGAATTACTGATCTTCATAATTTGAAATCTAACTGATCTGTAAAACTTAAGCAATGCAGTACTGGTGAGTACAGGTCTGTCACTATAAAATCAAGGTGCAATGCTCCTGGGGACAGACTATTATTGTATAACAATGGGGTACAGTACTGGTGGGAATGGGTCTGTCGCTGTATAACACTGGATTGCAGTACTACTGAGATCAAGTCTGTCACTGTATAACGCTGAGTTGTAGTATTTGAGGACAAATCTGTCACTGTATATCACTGGGGATACAATATTGTTGGGTTCAGGTCTGTCGTGGCACTTTTCAGAATAAAATGATTCAGTGCTTCGATATGGAGAAATTATTCCCTCTGGTGGTGAATCCATTGTTAAAAATAAAACACAATTCTAGAGTTAGTCATTCATGAAGTACCTTTCCGACAAGTGATGTTGGGAATCTGGAGTGCTCCCCTTGACACTTGCTGGGTGTGTGGGCGGTGCCTTGATTGAAATTTTCATGAGTATCAATGGGTATAGGGAGCAAGTTGGATTTGTGGACTGAGGTACAGATCAGCATGGAATAGAATAGAATCCCTACCGTGTATGGAAATAGGCCATTTGGCCCAATGAGTCCATACCAACTCTCTGAACAACATCCCGTCCAGACCCATTACTCTATCCTGTCCCTGTAACCCTGCATTTCCCATTGCATATGCCTGAACACACTGGATTATTTAGCATGGACAATCCACCTAACTTGCACATCCATGGACTGTGGGAGGAAACTGGAGCACCCGGCAGAAACACACGCAGACATTGAGAACGTGCAAACCCCACACAGACAGTTGCCTGAGGGTGGAATCGAACCCAGGTTCCTCGCATTGAGGCAGCAATGCTAACCACTGAGCCACCATGTCGCCCTATTTGAATGGTGGAATAAACTCTGAGCTCCAGAGTGTTCCTGTTCCTGTCCTGAGAGCCTGAGAATATTTGTGAGCTCAAGGAGTTTAAGTTTGGTTTTAATTGTCTCATCTTTTTGAACCTGTTAGGTGTTCATAGACAGATTCCGATACAATGCCAACAGAGCTTCTCAAGTACAGAGCAAGTTGAAACTGCTGGAGAAACTGTAAGTATTGGCTGCTCTGGTAATGAATGTCAGAAAGACTGTTTAAGAATATGGCACTGTGGGTGAATATTCATGCTTATAGTTCTTTACACCTGAAGCAGTTGAAATGAAAAGTTAGTTGTTTGCAACTTGAGATTAGTAAGATTCACATGTATTTTGAAGGACTAATTTATGAAGCACACTAGGTGCTATAATAAAAACAAATTACTGGAGATTCTGGAGATTTGAAATAAAAACAAAGTGCTGTCGAGCTTGACAGATGTGGCAGCATCTGTAGACAGAAAAACAATTAATATTTTATCCAGTATAACCCCACATAATGGATATTGCTGCACTGGTCTATTGCTTCAATGGAATGATCACAGTTCTGTGGTTGAGGCAAAGTTTATGTAATGTTATCCTTATTTAATTAACCATATTGAAGGGCAATTAGTTCATATACTGACATTGAAATTTTTTTTGTCCAATTTATAAATAAAATCCTTTGAATTGCTAATCTCGATTCTATTGTGCAGGGAATAATCTTTATTTTGTGCTACTGGGGGAGGATATGTTGCAGAGCCATTGTAAAGCAGCCTACATTTCTTATAACTTCTGATACCCACTCTAAACTCAGGTCAGCTGTGTACCAGATTGCAGTAGAGCCAGACTGTATTCTATCAGCAAAAGATTTCCAGAGGTATCTTCTGAGGATATACAATCCAATTCAATGACAGCAGGTGGAATGAAATGTTGTCTGTGCTCTTTTACTGGAGTGAGTCCTTAATCTAATGGTAGTTATCCTACAGTCAGATGATACAAGGTACAAGCCCTACTTCAGTGGTGAAGGGGAATGTTGCCTGAAATGCTAAATACTTTGTCCAAGACTGTGTGCTATGTCATAGTATTCTGTGCTCACAGCGTAATAGTGCTGGGCTTATATTTCCCTCCTGTACAACTTTACCAACTTGTTTGCAATCTCTATAGATGCTGGAATTCACTCTCGAAGAGCACAAATAAGAATACTTGCAACAACAGCAGCTCAGAAGCAACTCCTTAACACCGTCTCAATGTCAGTTAGATTTTTTTAGATTAGATTCCTTATAGTGTGGAAACAGGCCCTTCGGCCCAACCAATCCACACCGACCCTCCGAGGAGTAACCCACCCAGACCCATTTCCCTCTGACTACTGCACCTAACACTATGGGCAATTTAGCATGACCAATCCACCTGACGTACACATCTTTGGACTGTGGGAGGAAACCGGAGCACCTGGAGGAAACCCATGCAGACAGGGGGAGAATGTACAAACTCCACTTGAACAATAAATGCTGACTTTGCCCCTGGCACCCACATCCTAAAAGTGAATGCAAATGGATTTAATCTAGTATTCTGTTTGAATATTTTGGCAGTATAAATTGCTGATCTATGGCAAGGTTTGCTTCAACTGTTATGACGCAACAGTTGAAGCAAGCATCTTAAACAAGGATATTTTGTAGTTTTCCTTTTTTCTCATTTTGTTTCCCTATAATAATCCATCTCAAACCAAAAGAAAGAAATTTTAAACCTTGAAATTATTTTCATAAGTTGCAGTGTTTAAAATTTGATAGTTAAAATTCAAGTTTTGCAATTTATTAAGAATGTACGTGATATAATTTGTACATTCGGATTGAAGTTCCAAACTACAAAATGCTGGAGGTGATCAGAGAATATAAGGAGGGCAGATTATTGTTTGAGGTGGAATCTCTGATTATCTTAAAGGATCCACCTTCACTTCTAATCTGGCTTTTCTTTTGAGACTTTGTCCTGTCGTGAATGTCTAGATTTAATTTTGCAATTTGTATTTGAGTTATTTAATTGTTCTTCACGCATCTTAAATTTCTCTCCATTGTTTCATTCCTTCAGGCCAGAGCTGAAACCTCTTGAAAAGGAGCTAGAGGTGACTCTAAGGTTAGTTTGGCACAATGAACTCATGGAATGATGCAACATAGGAGGTCATTGCGCTTACAGTGGGGCTTTTCAAAATTCACTCCTAATACTTGTTAAAGCTGATACATTGGGTGAAAATTAAGACCCAGCTTCCTGTATGGCAGGCAAGAATTGAACCACTAATGTCTGCAAGTTGGCTTCACACATGAATCTCAGATGGCATAGGTTATTTATGTACTTCATTTGCAAAGAGCAAAATTGAATGCTTGCATAGAGCATATTGCAGCAACTGAGTCAGGCTTTTTACAGCACTGAAAGAGGTCTTTCAGTATATTGTGTCTGTGCTCGTTCATCTATTCAGATCCTATTTTCCAGCACTTGGCCTGCAACCTTGCATGCTACAGCATTTCAAGTGTTGTTCTCCATAGTTCTTTAATGTCTTGAGGCTACATCTTGGAACATCTCTTCCACGCCCCCTCTAGTGCAATCATGCCCTTCCAATAGTATGGTTACTAGAACTGCATACAGTACTTGGAGAACTTGGGTTTCCAGCACCAAGTACAAACTAACCAGGCACTAATATTGTGAGAAACAGCTAAGATTAGTCAGTTAGTCATGGGAAGGAAAGTCGGGGGTTGGCGGAGGGGGTTTGTTGAGGAGAATTAATTTTCAAAATAAATGATCAAGGAAGGGCATGTTGTATAGAACGGGCTGTGATGACTGGGTTCGGTTCTGTGAATGCAGTACTTAAGAGATGTAGTTGGGAATTAAGAATATAATGAGCAGGTGTGTTGGTGGGGTTGAAATCTGTTTTGAAAGGTGCAGTTGGTAGAACTGAACAACTTTTCTTGTTACCAAAAAGTCTTATGTTCATAATGCCATAGTATAGTAAAGCACTGAGTTGTACTCTGTTCAATCACCGTGTGGGACATGGCATATTTTTCCTAAAGCTTTGAAAAAAGTGAAGGAAAACAGAATAGGACATGTTATTTTTAATTTACTTTTTTTTTCTCTCCCACAATGTAAAGTATTGCACTTAAACTATGTTAGTGATTTGACACTCTGTGTTCTCTATGTGCACTGAGATTCTGCGATTGTGTTCCTTCACAGGTTTCCAGACAACTTCGAGAAGTTGTCCCCTCCAATATTGCAGCTAACTGAAGTGGACTTCAGCTATACCCCTGAGCATCGCATTTTCATAAATCTTTCCGTGTCAGCTGACCAGGACTCCCGGATTTGCATTGTATGTATGGTTTTTGTCTTATTTTATGTCCATCTTAAAATTTGTATTTTTTACTTGACGAAGGATAGCATTTGCCTTTTGGTTTGAATGTCCATTCTTCTCCTGGAGCCAAATGTCTGCAAACTGTTCACTGCATAAAGACAGAGCAGCTAATAGATATACATCTACAAACATGCATTCTGCCCTGGGTTCCCACTCTTTTCTTTAAGCCAGGCTAATGTTGCAGCTGCAATGATTGGCATCAGTTCCTCTGCACATAGTCCAAGTACCTGTTTCTGGCTGTTGTCCTGATTGAAGAATCAGTGCAGGAAAAGGCAAATGGTGGATGCAGTGATAATGACTAAGAATGTGATTCTTCCCAGAGTCAATAAGTATCTAGTAATGGCTATTTAGGCAGTGAACCAGAGAGTGACTAATATTTATAGAGAGGGTTGATTCTTTCAACATGAGGAAGAGAAGACAAAGATGTAAGTAAAGTATTGATGGGATTGCAACCATCTGTGAAGCAGGGAATGATAATTCGGGTATTTATTTTCTCAAAGCACTGTGGTCACAAAGGCAGGAGCTGCTTCAGTGGGTTTTGGACAGTACATATATCACGTGCAGTTATGCAACAAATGGTCCACAGAAGTTGCATGTTCAATATCTACTTCAGCAAACTTGCATTTAGTGCAATTTGCCCTCCTTCCTTCCAGACTGTTAAGTTTATTACTGTAAATTCTTTATATGCTGTTGGCAACCTCTAATCACCGCCTTCTGTCACAGGTTGGAGAGAACGGTGCTGGTAAAACAACGCTGTTAAAGATACTGCTCGGGGACCTGACGCCGAATCAGGGTATCAGACACGCCCATAGGTACAGTCTGTGGTAACATGGCAAACAAGAGAATCTAACCTTTGCTTTTTGACATGCAATAGCATTACCATTGCTGAATCACCCCCACCATCAACATCACGGGGGTTACCACTGATCAGAAACTGAACTAGACTAGCTGTGCAAATATTTGGCTATAAGAACAGGTCAGAGGCTTGAAATTCTGCAGAAAGTAACTCATCATTCAATTGTCCAAAGCCTGTCCACCATCTACAGGGTTCAACTTGGGAGTGTGATGAAATACTCCCCACTTGCTTGGACGAGTGCAACTCCAACAACACTTGAAGCTTGACACCATCCAGAACAAAGCAGTAGTCTTGATGGGCACATCTGCAAACATTCAACTCCCTCCCCCTCCAACACGGCAGTAGTGCTGTATACCTTCTGGAAGATGCACTGCAGACCTTCACCAAGGTCCTCAGACAACAGTTTCCAAAACCATGACCACTTCTGTCATGAAGGACAAGGGCGCAGATACATGTGAAAACCTCCACCTATAACTTCCTTGCAAAGTCACTACCATCCTGATTTGGACATAAATTGCTGTTCCTTCAGCTGGAACTGCCCTTCCTAATGGCATTGTGGGTCTACCTGCACCAAATGGAATGCAGCTCACCTCCACCCTTTTGAGCAACTAAGATGGACAATAAATGCCGACCCTATTTATTGACACTCGCATCCCATGAATACATAAAAATAAAACATCTTCAGCTGGTAGTAAAGGAGTTTAAAGGAGAAATATGAGATAAGTGCAGTGCTCAATCCATATCAATTAAATCCACCTTAACACCACTTGCATTGGTAGAATTATGCAGCAGAGGAGACTTTGCTCCTCTACAATTTGCATTGTCTGTGTAAGTTCTTTGAAAAAAGTTGTCAAATTAATTCCTCACTTTTCCCACACTCCTGTTGTTCTACCTTTTTCAAATATTTATATAATTGAAAGTTATAGTTGAATGTACTTGGCGCTTTTCATAGAGTGCATTCCTGATGCTAACAATTCACTGCAAAAAAAACCACCTCTGCCCATTCTCTCTCATCCCTTTGCCATTGCTTTGCTTGGAAAGCCACCTCAATATCTTTTATTCTACAAAGTCCTTCATAATTGTATACCTCTTCTTCGCTCTTTATAAGTCAAAATCATTCACCTTACTATGCTTTATCACATCTTTGAAATATCTCAATTGCTTGATATGTGAAAAATTACCTTATTCAATGTGCTGCAATTGTGAAAGGCAAGTGTGTGGTGGACCACAAAAAGACACCAATCTCAGCTGTCTAAAATTAAAAATGAGCCTCAAAGCTACAGTTCCTTGATTCAGTCGTGAGACTGAGCTGCATAAACCTGGAGGGTCCTTGACCTGTGCTGATTGCTGCAGCAACTTGAGTGGTTACTCAGTTGGGTTGTGTGGTGTTCCCCCCAAGCTCACTAAAATAACTGGAGTGTGCAAGTCTGTTGAAATTGTTTGAAAGCAGGACAGAACTCAACAGATGTCTTGATTTCATCCCAAACTCTGCTTCCTGTAACAAAGGGGAGAGTTTGGCATAATGCTAATGTCATTTGCTTAATATCATTGGACTAATAACCCACTATTGATTTAAAATCAATTAATTTTTAAAAATCTGGAGTAGAAGGCAAGACAGAGCAGTAATCTAACCATTCTTTGTTGTTGTGCTGAAGAAAGAACTTACTTTTCCTCCTTTAGAAGTCCCTCAGGTTCAAGGATAACTTGTTTCTACTGCAGAGGGAGGTTTCTGCAGTGGCTGAATAATCCAATCCTGAAACCACAGACTGTGTGCCACGAGTGGGGCAGGTGGATAGGGTGCTCTGGAGACTGTGCACTCTTCCTGCTTGCACTTTATTCAGTGACACTCAATGGTCAGCACTTTCAGAGCTGCTTCTCCAGTTTGTGTTCTAGAACAAGTGATTGTCACATATCGGTGGGAATTATGTATTTGTTTGGGGACGCTGTCAAGGTGTCCGTGTGGTGTTTCATACACCCTCCTAATGATTGCTAACCATTGCTGAGCTCGGAGTAGAGTATTTATTTAGATATTCTTGTGTCAGGTATACAGATTGTGTAATCTGCCTATTGCAGCTGGTCAATTTCTCGATACTAAGGATATTAGCCACTCACGTTGGTGTGCCTATCCTACCAATGGGTTTTCAGGATTCATATAGATCCATGTAGAAGAAGAAAAAGATTTGTAGGAAAGCTGTTTATGGGAATAAGGCAGGAAAGTAAAGTTGAGATTACCTGATCTCCTTGAATAACGCAGTGGACTCAATGGGCTGAAAGGCCTACTTCTACGTCTTATGGTTTTGATCAGAGTTTGGAAGAAAAAGAATGAGGAAGGATTTCACTGAAACATATAAATTTCTGTTGGGGCTAGATACTCAATGCATGGAAAATGTTTCCCCTGGCCTGGAACAAGGAGTCCGTCTCTGAATACAGTTTAGGACTGAGATGAGGAGAGATTTTTTTTTTACTCTGTGCTAAAGCTGTGAAATTCTGAACCACACAAGGTAGTAGAGGATAAATCACTGAATATATTTAAGAAAGAAATAGATTTTGAGACATGAAAGTATCAAAAGGAATGGGGAGAGTGGAAGTATAGCATTGAGATAGAGGATCATCCAAGATCATTCTGAAAGGCCGATTTCTCCTATTTTATATGTTTGTATGAAACGATCTTTAATTATTGTAGAAACATATCTAGTTCACTAATGCCCTCAAGGATGGCAGATTTCCTTCCCTAATCTGGTCTGGCCAAACTGATAGCAATGCAATTGACTCTTAATTGCCCTCTGAAATGGCTTTGCAAGTTCCTCAGTTCAATAGTA
This sequence comes from Chiloscyllium plagiosum, assembly GCF_004010195.1. NCBI lineage: Eukaryota > Metazoa > Chordata > Chondrichthyes > Orectolobiformes > Hemiscylliidae > Chiloscyllium > Chiloscyllium plagiosum. The sequence continues at coordinate 59,523,745 of NC_057722.1, forward strand.
ATGAGTGTTGGACAAAAATGCTGGTATTGCCAGCAATATCCACATCCTATAAGCAAAACCATCACTCCTTGCTTACCAATCTGCTTCAACTTCCAGTTCAGCAATGGATCAGTTGTAGGATCCTTATGCATTTTCTCCTGTTCCTTCATGGTAATGTTCTCTCTAACTCTTGGAACCTCGATATTCATAAACACCACTCCCCAAAATCTCAAACCTCTCCACATTTCCTTCGGTAAGCCACTCCTTCACACCTGCCTCTTTGGTCAAGGTTCTGGTCACCTGCTTAACGTATCCTTATGTGTCAAATTTTCTTTGGTAATTTTTTTCTATGATGTGCCTTTAACATTTTTCTATATTAAAGGCACGGTGTTTAAGGATGGGCTTTGCTTGCAACATCCACTTCTTGTGCTTCCACATACATTCAAACATCACACAGGGAGATATTGGTAAAATAGATGAGCTTCCATGGGCTCAATTGCACCTCATGTGTTTGAGTTTACACAAGTCTCTGAATTTCATTGAGACAATATCAGAGCCTCTGCAAATGAGTGATTGCACTGACAAGATTGTAATATGATTCCACCACTGAGTCTCTGACATATTACTGTGGGAAACTACTTGGATCGTATAGCATATCCAGTCACATGGTGTGAAGAATGTTTTGATAATATTGATGCTTAATGGAGATCTTAATCAGCCATGGCCGCAAAGGTGGAAAGTGAGAAAGGAACATAAGGGAGTTAGCATAACATAAAAAAGAAAGGTATGTGTAAATGCAGTAAACTGGATCATTAAGGAAGATCCTTGGCCCTACTGTAGAGTAATTTTCGAATGTTGGCTATCCTCCATGTACTATAAAGTAGCAGCTCTGTGACTGGAATGTTACAGATGCCTGCCCCAAACATGTCCCACAAAGTATGATAATATATTTGATAATTTGTCTCAGGACCTGTTTCTAAACCACTCTCCCCTTACCCTTTTGTTCTATCTGTCAGCCAATGCTCTATTTTCTCTGATTTGTTCCCCTCTGTGTCTTTCCTTTGTCGCAGACCGATTTCTATCAGTAGCTGTACCAATGTTTAAAACACTTGTTTCGATTCATGTTCACTTCTTGATTTTTTGACAGATTAATCTGTAGGAAATTGGAACCTGCCCACACTCTTAAAGTGCAACCTTATTATATTTCAAATGAGCACACAGCAATGTTATCAGAAAAATGTTAAAAATCTCACAGCATTAGGTTATAGTTCAACAAATTTATTTGGGAATGCTGCTCTTTCATCAGACAGTTACCTGATGAAGGAGAAGCTCTCCGAAAGCTAGTGCTTCCAAATAAACCTGTTAGACTATAATCTGATGTTGTGATTTTAACTTTGTCTACCCCAGTCTAACATCTGCTCCTCCACATCAGAAAAATGAATACAATTCAAGTTGGCTCCACTGCTATACTATACTGTTTGGTTTAGCAGCATTATAATTCATTGTCTCTTCTGGAAACTTCTATTTTAAAAAAAAGATTTTATTTCCTGTGTCTGAATCAAAGTACAGAATGTGAGTATATTGCTCTTTCCTGCAATGCCACAGTAGGGATGGATAGGGCAATGCATTTGCATCCCAGTTTGTGTCACTGTTTCAGGACAAGAGGAAGAGAAATTACCATTCTGTCTGTTGGTACAATCTCACTTTTTTAAAAATTTCTCTGGACAGAAATTTAAAAATTGGCTATTTCAGTCAGCACCATGTGGACCAGTTGGAAATGAATGTCAGCTCAGTCGAACTCTTGGCATCAAAGTTTCCAGGTAAGGAGGACTGAGCATCTATGGTAAAAGTAGTGCTCATAAGAGAGAAAATATTCATTGTTGCAAAGCTTTAAGTTTAACTTTAAAATCTCTAAGGACTCTTGCACAAAGTCAGAACTCCCTCATAGGCAACTCTGCCAATAGTTCACTCTTCATTCCATTTTGGCTTCCAGAAATCCCAAGATGAAATACCTGAAGTAACAGGGGGGAAAAAGGCACAGAAATAAACCACTCATCACAACAAGTTTGTACAAGCATTTAAGCTCCACTGACCCATCTTCATTTTACCTTATCGTCGTAGCCTTTTATTCCTTTTTCTCACTTCATCTTATATGAATCAGTGCTGTTCACTTCCACTACCTGTGGTACCAAATTCCAAACACTCATCCCACCCTGAATAACAAAGTGGGTTTTTTTTACGTTTCCTCGTGGAATCCTTGGGACACTTTGTTTTTGGCCCTTAGATTTTCTCTTTTCCACAAACACAGTAGGGTTTACCTAACAATTGAAACCTTGTGTAATTTTAAAGACTGCTTTACACCCTCTACATTCTGTTTTCAAGAATAAAGAGACTGCAATTCAACTTTTGACAGTTAGTAACCTTATATTTCTGCTACCATCCTTACAAATCTGCTTTTAACTATGTTATATATCTGGATCGTAGATATATACAAAAGGTATTTGGGAAATTTGCATGAAAGGATCTTAGTACTGATAATTAGAACTTCTTTCAGTTGAGTTTAGTACATAGCTTTGGGAATATTGTCATCACCAACTGCTTCCCCTCTCTGGTCCTGCCATTCCTATAGTTTGTGAACAACCCCAGCTCCACTCCAACCCACACCTTGCCATTCATTTAATCTCGAAGCCAAGGAGTAATGCTACACAGTGAAGAGAGTGCATGCAGTGACAGAGTTTGATGCTGATTTCGCTCTGTGGCGTCACCATATCATGAACACCAGACTGTCCTTGAGTCATTTGCTACTTCTGACAGGTTTTTGTTGTTTCTGTGATTGCAGGGAGGCCAGAGGAGGAATACCGGCATCAGCTTGGTGGGTATGGGATATCGGGGGATCTGGCTGTCCGGCCAGTTGCCAGTTTGTCTGGAGGACAGAAGAGTAGAGTGGCATTTGCACAGATGACAATGGCCCAGTGAGCAACATGTCTTTCCTGGTCAATGTTTTTTTTTTGTTCCGGTATTTCACTTGGTTTCTTGCTGCAGAGTAAAAACCAAATCCCTTGTTTTCTGTCTGGAAAGTCAGCCATTCCTCTCCCATTCTCCCTCCTCGAGATACTAATTTTTTGTTTTTTTCCATTCTACCAGCTGCTTTCTGTTGCAGAACTGATATTTACATAAATTCACAAGAGCATGGACAGTGTGACCATCATCTCTCCCATTTCTCCCACAATTGCTTGTATTGTCATATCTCCTTCCCCACTTTGTTCTTGCTGCTCCAATTTTCTTCTCCCCCCTCCACCCACATCCTGATCTCACCTGCCCCACTCCCGCTTGTGGGGAATTGCTTTTCTCCAGTCTATATCCAAGGAATTCATGCAACTTTTGGTAATCTCTTGTTTTTATTCCCCCCCAGTAATCTCTTTGGGGGGAAAAAAATATTTTTAACTGTGGTTAGCTCATTCTCTGGTATTGTTTCCCCTTGAATATTATTCACTCTGAGCATCAGTGAGTTATTTCTTAGCCAAGTTGGTTGTCCTCCATGCTGGTGCCACTTGCAAATGCTTACTAGATAATGTGGTTGAACATGCTTGCCCTCACGCTCGCTGTTGCTCACACTGTTTATCTCTCTTGCTCAAACACATTGTCTGTTGTAATTTCTATCTTGCAGTCTGCTAAAATCAGCTTTTGAACCTACACTGCAGTCTTGCTAATCAGAATGGTATTGTGGAGGAGATGGCAGCATGGCCCATCACAGCTACACTGGCTCTTGTGGATTTCTTCACTTTGCACCAAGTCCCTGCTTTTTTCCTATATCTTCTTTATGTCCTTGTGTTTTTCAGCTGCATTGATATGAGCTAGATCTAAACTTTTTATGGTATCCATCTGCAGGGTTTACGCTAAGTATGTTGTCGAGCTCGTTATTTCATTCACTTACTGTGAATAATGTAACGTTTGTTTTTTTAATTCCAGACCCAACTTTTATATCCTGGATGAACCTACAAACCATCTAGACATGGAGACCATTGAGGCATTGGGAAACGCACTACAGAAATTTAAGGTAAAAATATTTGCAAGGCTACTTCCAAAAGCAAAATCAGGACTTCAGCTAAATAACATATTAAGTAAGTGCTAGCACTCAAACTTAAATAATTTAAAATAAGAAAGACTTGCATTTCTGTAGAGCCTTTCACAACTGCCAGACATCCCAAACCCATTTTTCTCAATGTAAGTTTGCTCACTGAATGGAAGGTTTGTTTTCAGATGTTTCGTTACCATACTAGGTAACATCAGTGAGCCTCAGAAGCACTTTCTATTTATGTGTTTAAGTGTCCTTGAATTGGTGATGTCATTTCCTGTGGTGATGTCATTTCCTGTTCTTTTTCTCAGTGTGTTAAATAGGGTCTAAGCTGATGTGTTTGTTAAGAGTTCCGGTTGGAACGCCATGCTTCTAGGAAATCAAAAATCCAGTGAATCCAGAAAAGATGTGACCCACTATCACTAGTATCCTTACATATAGATGAGCACTTCGACTGGGACAACACCATCCATCCCAAGACAAGCCAAACACAGACATGCACGAGGATTCCTAGAAGCATGGCATTCCAGCTGGAACTCCAACAAACCTATCGACTTGGACCCATTTACCACCCTCTGAGAAAAAGAACAGGAAATAACATCCCCACAGCAAATGACATCACCAACCCAAGGAAACCTAAATACATAAAAAGAAAGTGGGTCATACCACCAGTGCATCACCGGAGGCTCAGAGAGAGATACCTAGTACGGTGACAAAATGTCTAAAAACGAACCTTGAAGCTCAGCGAGCAAACTTAGATCCAGAACCTCAACCTGAGCTACAAATCTTCTCAAAACTCACCTAATTTTTCTCCTTAATTCTTACTCTTCTTTATAAATGTGGATGTCACTTCAGGATCAGCGTTTGTTGTCCATTCCTAAATACCCTTGAATGGTTTACTAAGCTTTTTCAGCAAGAGTAAGCCATGTTGGTGTGTGTTTGGAGTTGCACATAGAGCAGATAAGACAGAAAAGGAAAATTGTTTCTTCTAAGGGTCCTGAGGTTTTGGAACTCTCTTCATTAAAAGGCAGTGGAAACAGAGTCCGCAAATACTTTCCAGGCAGAGATCTTTGATCGGTAAAGGTGTGAAAGGTTTCTGGAGAAATATGGAGTAATCAAATCAGCTATGTTCTTACTGAATGGAACAGGCTCAAGGGACTGAATGCCTTGCTCATCCTAGTTCATGTATTTGTAAGTCAGGTGGCACATTGCCATTCCTCAAGGACATGCAACCCAAATGGTTTTTAGAACAATCACTGATGGTTATCATAGTCACCAATATTCTTTTTATTTATTCAACTAGATCATCCTTCTCCCACTAAAAGTCCTGTCGGTCAACCTATTTCCAATATCTGGAAATTAGATTTGGGCTAAGTGATATGATTTGTGCCATATCAGTGCCAAGCAAAGACCATCTGCAACAAGAAAGAAAATCTAACCATCTCCTCTTGATATTCAATAACCTTGCCATTGCTGAAACCCCATTATCAACATCCTGGGAGGAACCATTCTCCAGAAACTGAACTGGACCAGCCATGTAAATACTGTGGCTTCAAGAGCAAGTCAGAGACTAGGAATTCTGCAGCAAATAAACTTATCTCTTGAATTCCCTAAACCTATCGAACATCTCCAAGACCACTGCAAGTCAGGAGAGTGGTGGAATCATTTCAACTTGTCTGGATGGGGACAGCTTTTAACAACACTCAAGATGCACTACATCAGTCTGCTAAGGCTCCTTTGATGTCACCTTCCAAACTTAGAACCTTTTCAGAAGGACAAGAGCAGTAAATGCAAAAGAATACCACTCCCTACAAGTTCCCCTCCAAGCCACTCACAGTCCTGACTAGGAAATATTTCACCATTCCTTTAGTGCCACAGGGTCACACTTCTTAACAACACTAGGTATACTTACACCTTCAGGACTGCAGCAGTTCAAGATGGTGACTTACCACAAATTTCTCCAGGGCGTTTAGAGATGGATGTTAATTGCCAGCAACACGAACATCCTATGCACAGCTAATATTAAAAAAACTCTGGAGCTGATTTTCTGAAACCTGGCACTGGCAGATAACACAGCCTGCTGGACCCTTGCTGTCAGCTGATGATGGTGACTAGTACTGTCACTACACTTTTCTCTTACCTGCCTTTTTTTTTTAAATCAAATTTTCTATTACTACTTGAATGGCTTCATGCATCACAGTGAACAAATAGGTCATGGCATCCACCCTTCAATGTCTGCTTTCCTCCTTTTGAGGCTACATAACACTGTTACCAACTGGTATTTTAGATATTGCCCTTCCACCTTGGGGTCTGATTTCACATGTAGCTGCAACCTGGAGATGTTGCTTGTTCATCTGTTAAACAATTGCTTATCATTTAGAGTCACTGGCAAGCCATTTCAGCCGAAGGCATGTATTTTTGCAAGTAACATCTTTCACACAATCCAAGTCCAGTACTTCAGACATTCAACACCAATGTTATCCACCTTTCAGTCATTAAGGAAGTAAGACAAAACTCTCTGCTCTTCCTCTTTGCATTTTGTTAGCGTACAAGGCAAGGTTAAAGTTCCCCTGATTGCATTATATGAATGAGCTGACAATGTAAATAATAATGGGCCAGATGGAGAAAGGAATTTGGCAGATTTTGACGTTTTGTTTTATTGTTTCTTTTTATCCAAAAAAATTAAAATAAAATCTCGGTAGCAGTACAGTTGGTATAATTGCTCAGAGGTTGGAGTGAAGTTACGGGGTGGAACACCTGCAGTTTCCATTCTTGATTGCTATGTGACTCCCACCTCCTGGACATTTTGCAGCTGGATATTGATCAATACTTGATTTGCAAGAACCATCAGAATTTCATAGGCATGCTAGAAAAGCTTTTCATGTACTGTCGAACCAGATTAAGACACCAGTACCTGAAACGAGATGACTGCCTTGGTCGGTTAATACTGACCTTTGGGAAGAAAGGTCGTGCCATCTCCTCCTGTCAGTTCTATAGTGCTTTTCACCATGGTTATCCCATAGTCTTTTCCAGTCAATTAATTACTTTTAAATTGTAATTTTTGTTCAAATTAGGAAACTCGGAAGTAAATCTAACCACAGTAAGGTCCATTAACAGAGATAATATCAAGATAATCTGTTTTAATTATCTTCATCACCTACGATCATTTGATGATTCAATCATAACCATAGAAGTGAGAAGGAAATTTGCCCCATTCAGCCTGGGGTGCCATTTTGTAAGATGATCCCTGGCCTATTTGTGGCCAATACTATGCTTTCCTGTCTGTTCCAGAACCCTGAATCCCATGTCAGTATATGATCTGCCTAATCCAGCCTTGGATATACTCAATGAACCAGTACTCGCTGTTCTCTGCAAAATAGAATTCCAAAGACTAGCAACTATGAGAAAAGACATTTCTCTTCAATTGCATCTTAAATAGAAGAATGAAACTGTGTCCCTTAGTCCTACTAGAAAGGATAGCATCCTCTCAAAATCTACTCTGTTAAACCCTCTCAGAGCATTACATGTGTCATTAAGATCATCACTCGTTTTTCTGAACTCCAGTGGGCATAAGTCTGACCTGCACCATCTTTCATCATAAATCAGCCATTTTATTCCAGGAATCATTCCAGCGAACTTTATTTGATTGCTCAAATTCCTTGAGGACGTAAAGACACGGGATACACTAAGGAGAGCCTGTTGATGTGACAGGGTAGAAGGCTCATGAATAATATAAGAGCCCGTGATGTTAGTGGCACAGTACTGGCATGGATAGAGGATTGTCTGACTGGCTGAAGGCAGAGCATGGGGATAAAGGAATCTTTTTCAGGATGGCAGCTGGTGACTAGTGGAATTATGCAGGGGTCTGTGTTGAGACCACAACTATTCACATTATACATCAACGATCTGGATGAAGGAACTGTGGGGATTTTTGCTAAGTTTTCAGGTGACACAAAGATAGGTCGAGGGACAGATAGTGTTGAGAAACAGGGAGACTGCAGAGGGACTTGGGCAGCCTTGGAGAGTGGAAAAGATGTGGCAGAAGGAATACAATGTACGAAAGTGAGAAGTTATGGACTTTGTTAGGAAGAAAAGAGGCATAGGCTATTTTCTAAACTGGGAAAGGCTTTGGAAATCTAAAACACAAAGGGAGTTCTAGGTCAGGATCTTTTTAAGGTTAACATGCAGGCTCATTTGGCAGTTAAGTTGACAAATGCAGTGTTAACATTAATTTCAAGAAGAGTAGAATATAAGAGGAGAAATATACTACTGAGGCTGTATAAGGCTCTGGTCAGACTGCATTTGGAATATTGTGAGCAGTTTTGGTCACAATAGGAAAGAAACGCTGGCTTTGGAGGGGGCACAGAGGCGTTTACAAAAACAATTCCAAGAATTAAGGACTTGTTGTATGTGGAGCAGCTGAGGGGTCCAGGTCTGTACTTTGTGGAGTTAGGAAGGATGAGGGGGAGTCAAATTGAAACTTTGAGAATACAGAGAGGCCTGGATAGAGTGGATGTGGAAAAGATGTATCGATTAGAAGGGGAGACTCAGACACCAAGGCACAGCCTCCGAGTGAAGGGCCAACCCTCTAGAACTGAGATGAGGAATTTCTTCAGCCAGAGAGTGGTGACTCTGTAAAACTCATTGCTGCTTAAGGCTGAGGAGGCTATGACATTGAGTCCATTTAAAACCAAGACAGGCTCTTTATTGATAAAGGGATCGAGGATGTGCCAGGAGAATGGAGTTGAAAAACATATCAACCATGATTGGGTGGCGGAGCAGACTCAGTTGGTCAAATGGCTTAATTCTGCTCCTATATTTTATGGTCTTTAGGCTCCCAGTGCAAAAATGTACCACCTTATTGAGATGGCTTATATTTTTAAGTTTAATCAAGAGACATATAAGTATTAAGTTAGCCTGGAGCAGTGTTTTGTAGAGGAATAAGACAGTAGACAGTATTTCTTGGGTCTGTTGATTGAAAGAAGCAAAAATAGCCTTTAGTAGAGTGATATGTTGTTCTTGTCGGGTGTGGGAGTTTAGGGACAGTGTACGTGTTGCTGAGGATTATATCTGCAAGAAATGCCGTTGATTGCAAATCCGATCAGATTGAATAGATCAGTTGGAGAAGAGCAAGGAGATGTAATGGATGGCAGTTATAGGATAGGAGAAAAGTTGCAGATACAGTCACATAGGTGGGTTAACTCCAGGAAAGGTAAGAGAGATGGGCAGGTAGTGCAGTAATATTGACTGTCCCCGTTTCAAACAGGTATGCTGTTTTGGAAAGTATAGAGGGTGATGGATTCTCAGGGGAATGTAGCACAAACAGCCAAGTTTCTGGTATTAATACAGACTCTAGTGCAATGAGGATTACGTTGGGCTCCAAGAGATCCATTGTGTTCAGGAACTCTCCAGTCCAAAGCACAGACAGACGTTTCTGTGGCCAGCAGCGAAAAATCAGCGAATGGTGTGTCACTCCCTGGTGCAAGGATCAAGGATGTCTCAGATGGTGCAGGATGTTTTCAAGGGAAAGAAGGACCAGCAGGAGATCATTGTACACATTGGAACCAATGACATAGGAAAAGAAAAGGATGAGATTCTGAAGGGAGAATATAGAGAGTTAGGCAGGAATTTATAAAGGAGATCCTTGAGAATAGTAATATCTGGATTACTCCCAGTGCTCCGAGCTAGTGAGTGTAGGAATAGGAGAATAGGGCAGATGCATGCATGGCTGAGAAAGCTGGTGTATGGGAGAAGGATTCACATTTTTGGATCATTGGAATGTCTTCTGGGGTAGAAGTGACCTGTAAAAGAAGGATGGATTGCATCTGAATTGGAAGGGGACTAATATAGTGGCAGGGAGATTTGCTGGAGCTGCTGAGGATTTAAACTATTAAGGGGAGATGGTGAGGAAAGAGATCAATCTGAGACTGGTACAGTTGATAAAAGAAGCCAGTCAACCAGTCAAGGCAGGCAGGGACAAAGCAGAGAACAAGGTAGGACTAATAAATTAAACTGCATTTATTTCAATGTAACAGGCCTAACAGGGAAGGCAGATGAACTCCAGGCATGGTTAGGAACATGGGACTGGGATATGAAGCAGTTACAGAAACATGACTCATGGATGGACATGACTGGCAGCTTCATGTACCAGCATACAAATGCTCAAAACGAAGGGAGGTAAGAGGGGGAGCAGTGTTTTTAAGGGATAGCATTACAGCTGCATTGAGGGAGGATATTCCTGGAAAAACATTACCGCAAAGTTATTTGGGTTGAACTGAAAAATAAGAAAAGGATGATCATATTGGAATTGTATTATAGATCCCAAATAGTCAGAGGGAAATTTGAGAATCAAATTTGTCAGGACATCTCCGTTATCTGTAAGAATAATTGGGTGGTTATGGTAGGGAATTTTAACTTTCCAAACATGGACTGGGACTGCCATTGTGTTCAGGGTTTAGATGGAGAGGAATTTAAGTGTGTACAGGAAAATTTTCTGATTCAATATGTGGATGTACCTACTAGAGAAGGTGCAAAACTTGACCAACTCATAGTCATAGAAATGTACAGCATGGAAACAGACCCTTCAGTCCAACTCGTCCTAGCCGACCAGATATCCCAACCCAATCTAGTCCCACCTGCCAGCACCCGGCCCATATCCCTCAAACCCTTCCTATTCATATACCCATCCAAATGCCTTTTAAATGTTGCAATTGTACCAGCCTCCACCACTTCTGGCAGCTCATTCCATACCCATACCACCCTCTGCGTGAAAAGGTTGCCCCGTAAGTCTCTTTTATATCCTCCACCCCCACCCTAAACCTATGCCCTCTAGTTCTGGACTTCCCGACCCTAGGGAAAAGACTTTGCCTATTTACCCAATCCATGCCCCCTTCATAATTTTGTAAACCTCTACAAGGTCACCTCTCCACCTCCGACACTCCAGGGAAAACAGCCCCAGCCTGTTCGGCCTCTCCCTATCGCTCAAATTCTCCAACCCTGGCAACATCCTTGTAAATCTTTTCGGAACCTTTCCAAGTTTCACAACATCTTTCCGATAGGAAGGAGACCAGAATTGCACGCAATATTCCAACAGTGGCCTAACCAATGTCTTGTACAGCCACAACATGACCTCCCAACACCTGTACTCAATACTCTGTCCAATAAAGGAAAGCATACCAAATGCCTTCTTCACTATCCTATCTACCTGCGACTCCACTTTCAAGGAGCTATGAAGCTGCAGTCCAAGGTCTCTTTGTTCAGCAATACTCCTTCGGACCTTACCATTAAGTCCTGCTAAGATTTGCTTTCCCAAAATGCAGCACCTCAAATTTATCTGAATTAAACTCCATCTGCCACTTCTCAGCCCATTGGCCCATCTGGTCAAGGTTCTATTGTAATCTGAGTTTAACCCTCTTTGCTATCCACTATAGCTCCAATTTTGGTGTCATCTGCAAACTTACTAACTGTACCTCTTATGGTCGTATCCAAGTCATTTATGTAAGTGACAAAAAGTAGAGGACCCAGCACCGATCCTTGTGGCACTCCACTGGTCATAGGCCTCCAGTCTGAAAAATAACCTTCCACCACCACCCTCTGTCTTCTACCTTTGAGCCAGTCCTGTATCCAAGTGACTAGTTCTCCCTGTATTCCATGAGATCTAACCTAGCTAATCAGTCTCCCATGGGGAACCTTGTCGAACGCCTTACTGAAGTCCATATAGATCACATCTACCGCTCTGCCCTCTTTGTTACTTCTTCAAAAAACTCAATCAAATTTGTGAGACATGATTTCCCACACACAAAGCCATGTTGACTATCCCTAATCTTCTCGAGAAATGAGGCAGGTCAGGTGACTGGAGGTGTCAGTGGGGGAGCACTTTGGGACCAGCATCCATAATTCTATTAGTTTTAAAGTAGGGATAGAAAAGGATAGACCAGATCTAAAAGTTGAAGTTCTAAATTGGAGGAAGACTAATTTTGACTGTATTAGGCAAGAACTTTCAAAAGCTGATTGGGGGAAGATGTTCACAGGTAAAGGGGACAGCTGGAAAATGGGAAGCTTTCAGAAATGAGATGAGAGTCCAGAGGCAGAATGTTCCTATTAGAATGAAAAGAAAGAGGGGTAGGAGTAGAAAATACTGGATGACTAAAGAAATTGAGGTTTGGTTAAGAAAAAGAAGGAAGCATATGTCAGGTGCAGACAGGATAGATAGAGGGAATCCTTAGAGTATAAAGGCTGTAGGAGTATACTTAAGAGGGAAATCAGAAGGGCAAAAAGGGGAAAATGAGATAGCTTTGACAAATAGAGTTAAGGAGAATCCAAAGGGTTTTTACAAATACATTAAGGACAAAAGGGTAACTAGGGAGAGAATAGGGCCCCTCAAACATCAGCAAAGCGGCCTTTGTGTGGAGCCGTAGGAGATGGGGGAGATATTAAACAAATATTTTGTATCAGTGCTTACAGTGGAAAAGGACATGGAAGATATTGAATGTGGGAGAAAATCGATGGTAACATCTTGAAAATCTCCATGTTATAGAGGAGGAAATGCTGGATGTCTTCAAATACAAAAAAGTGAATAAATCTCCAGAACCAGATCAGGTGTACCCTCGAACTCTGGGAAGCTAGGGAAATGATTGCAGTGCCCCTTGCTGAGATATTTGTATCATCGATAGTCACAGTTGAGGTGCCAAAAGACTGGAGGTTGGCTAACGTGGTGCCACTGTTTAAGAAGGGTGGTAAGTACAAGCCAGGGAATTATAGACCAGTGATCTCTGATCGTGTTTTCTGGGTCCTTAAGGGGGAGGGGGAGCAGCCCAAAGTCGTGGTCCACATTGGCACCAATGACATAGGTAGGAGGAGCGCTGAGGATGTTAGGCAGGCTTTCAGGGAGCTAGGTTGGAAGCTCAAAGTTAGAACGAACAGAGTTGTTGTCTCTGGTTTGTTACCCGTGCCACGTGATAGAGAACAGTTAAATGCGTGGCTACAGGGATGGTGCAGGAGGGAGGGATTCCGGTATTTGGATAACTGGGGTTCCTTCTGGGGAAGGTGGGACCTCTATAAACAGGATGGTCTACACCTGAACCTAAGGGGCACCAGTATCCTTG
>NC_057722.1:59539205-59607228 GCF_004010195.1 Chiloscyllium plagiosum
GAAGGTATGGCATTGAGGGTGAGTTGCAGCTTTGGATTAGGCGTTGGCTGGCTGGAAGAAGACAGAGGGTAGTAGTTGATGGCAAATGTTCATCTTGGAGTGCCGTCACTAGTGGTGTTCCGCAAGGATCTGTTTTGGGAGCATTGCTGTTTGTCATTTTTATAAATGACCTGGAGGAGGGGTTAGAAGGTTGGGTGAGCAAGTTTGCGGATGATACGAAAGTCGGTGGAGTTGTTGACAGTGAGGAAGGATGTGGCAGGTTACAGCAGGATATAGATAAGCTGCAGAGCTGAGCAGAAAGGTGGCAAATGGAGTTCAATGTAGCTAAGTGTGAAGTGATTCACTTTGTTAAGAGTAACAAGAAGATGGGGTACTGGGCTCATGGTCGGATACTTGATAGTGTGGATGAGCAGAGGGATCTTGGTGTCCATGTACACAGATCTCTGAAAGTTGCCACCCAGGTAAATAGTGCTGTGAAGAAGGCATATGGCGTACTGGCTTTTATTGGTAGAGGAATTGAGTTCCAGGAGTCCTGAGGTCATGTTGCAGTTGTATACGACTCTGGTGCGGCCACATCTGGAGTATTGTGTGCAGTTTTGGTCGCCAGACTATAGGAAGGATGTGGAGGCATTGGAACGGGTGTAGAAGAGGTTTACCAGGATGTTGCCTGGTATGGTAGGAAGATCGTATGAGGAAAGGCTGAGGCACTTCGGGCTGTTTTCATTGGAGAAAAGAAGGTTTAGGGGTGACTTGATAGAGGTGTACAAGATGATTAGGGGTTGAGATAGGGTTGACCATGAGAACCTTTTTCCACGTATGGAGTCAGCTATTACAAGGGGGCATAGCTTTAAATTAAGGGGGGGTAGGTATAGGACAGATATTACGGGTAGATTCTTTACTCAGCGAGTCGGGAGTTCATGGAATGGCTTGCCAGGAGCAGTGGTGGACTCTCCCTCTTTATGGGCATTTAAACGGGCATTGGATAGACATATGGAGGATAGTGGGCTAGTGTAGGTTAGGTGGGCTTGGATCGGCGCAACATCAAGGGCCAAAGGGCCTGTACTGGGCTGTATTTTTCTATGTTCTATGCCTATGTTCTATAAGCTTGATGTCACTCATGGGCAAGTTGTTGGAAGGAATCTTGAGGGACAGGATGTGCATGTATTTGGAGAGGCGGGACTGATTAGGGATAGTCAACATGGCTTTGTGCGTGGGAAATCATTTCTCACAAACTTGGTTGAGTTTTTTGATGAAGTATCAAAAAGGATTGATGAGGGTAGAGTGGTGGATGTGATCTATATGGACTTCAGTAAGGCGTTTAACAAGGTTCCCCATGGCAGATTGGTTAACATGGAATGGAATACAGGGAGAACTAGTCATTTGGATACAGAACTGGCTCAAAGGTAGAAGGCAGAGGATGGTGGTGGAGGATTGTTTTTCAGACTGGAAGCCTGTGACCAATGGAGTACCACTAGCATCGATGCTGGGCCTCTACTTTTTGTCATTTACATAAATGATTTGGATGTGAGCATAACTGGTATAGTTAGTAAGTTTGCAGATGACACCAAAATTGGACGTGTAGTTGACAGTGAAGAAGGTTATCTTCAATTACAACAAAATCTTGATGAAATGGGCTGAGAAGTGGCAGATGGAGTTTAATTTAGATAAATGCGAGGTGCTGCTTTTTGGGAAAGCAAATCTTAGCAGGACTTATACACTTAATGGTAAGGTCCTAGGGAGTGTTGCTGAACAAAGAGATCTTGGAGTGCAGGTTCATAGCTCCTTGAAAGTGGAGTCACAGGTTGATGGGATAGTGAAGAAGGCATTTTGGTCAGAGCATTGAGTATAGGAGTTGGGAGGTCATGTTGCAGTTGGTTCGGCCACTGTTGGAATATTGCGGGCAGTTCTGGTCTCCTTCCTATCTGAAGGACGTTATGAAATTTGAAAAGGTTCAGAAAAGATTTACAAGGATGTTGCCAGGGTTGCAGGATTTGAACTATCGGGAGAGGTTGAATAGGCTGGTGCTATTTTCCCTGAAGTGTCGGAGACTGAGGGGTGACCTTGTAAAGATCTATAAAATCACGAGAGGCATGGATAGGGTAAATAGACAAAATTTCATTCCTGGGGTGGGGGAGTCCAGAACTAGAGAGCCTAGGTTTAGGGTGAGAGGGGAAAGATATAAAAGAGACCTAAGGGGCAACGTTTTCATGCAGAGGGTGGTAAATGTATGAAATGAGCTGCCAGAGGAAGTGGTGGAGGCTAGTACAATTGCAGCATTTGAAAAGGCATTTGGATGGGTATATGAATAGGAAGGGTTTGGAGGGATATGGGCCAGATGCTGGCAGGTGCGACTAGATTGGGTTGGGATATCTGGTCGGCATAGACGAGTTGGACTAAAGGATCTGTTTTTGGCTGTGCATCTCTATGATTCTGAGACTAAAACTGTAACAAATCTCTAGGTTCAGTTTCGCCAATTCCCTGTACTTTGTAGCAAGTTATCCATGCTCTTACGCACCAGTCCCCCTGCATTCAAGCACAGTTTGAGCACATTCTTAACTGACTGACAGATAAACATATGCCATCATGCTAACAGAAACCACCCTGCTACTCATTAAGCATTACCTGTGGGATCTTTTACATCAACCCGAGGCAGCATTTTCATGTCCTCTCAAAGAGGGAAAAGCCTCAGTAATGGTACTGGTCATGTCAGTCTGGGTTATGGGCTCAACTCTGTGGACTGAAGCTTGAACCACAGACGTCTAGCTCAGAGATGAAGGAGCTACGGTTTGAGCAAGAACTTCTTTAAATTGTTCTTGAAAAGCTGATATTGAATTTGCTGTTGCTGCATTAATGCTGTCTGCTCTGATGACAGGGTGGCGTGATCCTGGTATCTCATGATGAACGGCTGATTCGTATGGTTTGCAAGGAGCTGTGGGTGTGCGGCTGTGGTACTGTGAAGCGAGTGGATGGTGGCTTTGACGAGTATAAAGACATTCTCCAGGAACAATTTCGCAAAGAAGGATTTCTATGAGATCGCAATATTCAGCCCAACTATTTTCTAAACTGGGCTGTGGGGACAGATTGTCAGTGACTTGCTGCATTCATCAAGCAAGGCTGTGAATATGGCCCACTTTTGGCATCTCCCTCCCATTTCCTCATTTTAAGGAATTGATCGCTCTTGGTTCCCTAAATTAGCAACCAGAGATTTGTTTACACTATTCCAGCCTTGGAACTTTTATTACTATTTGTTTATCTATAAATTAGTACATCAATTAATTAAACAAACCCCTCAATCCCTTCCACACCCTTCCCTGTTAAGTAAGTGTAGCCCATGCTGTCAGTTGGAAACCTGCAATGATGGCAGTTCAATGCAATAACCTATTGCTAATGTAACAATTAATAAATATTTTTCCCTCCTCTCACTTTCAAAAGTCCAGTCCCTATCAGTAAGGTTTTGTGGGCACAAATAAATTTGAAATTGTTTGGTTTGGGGAAATGTTTCTGCATGCAGATGGCTTGAATATCACATTCAGTGATGGCCTAGCCAATATTTGGGGTTTGAAGAAGCCCTGTAAAACCTCTGTACAACTCTCATTTGCTGCTGCTTTCCCATTGTTTGATGCAGACTGGATCAGTTCTGGTAATATCCCCAGAACCTGGAGTCAAGACAACACCAAGCTGGATTCTAGCCAATGGGTGAAGTCATTTTGAGTGCTTAAGGATGTTCCTTACTGTGCTGTAACATGTAGCGAGAATGCTTTGTCATCGGGCTACATTTGAGTGGATTTTGTCTCAAACTTGAATAATACCAGCATATCATTTAACTACCATAAACATTTTCAAACATTGAATTTAGTTGACTTATTTTGTTAACAATGTCGCAGATTTACTATGCACCCACCTGCAAATACGCTCTTCATCTGTTTTGGGAGTGCTAACCTCCTTTTCGATTATCAGTGTCCATTCATGGGATGAGCTATGCTGCCAAGTCTATATCTATCAATTCAGATCAAACCTTAAATGCTGTGTCCAGTTTGGGTCATGATGATTCTTGCGAAAATTATAGCTAAGAATTCTGAGGAATTCTCAACATCACAGGACTGAACCAGATGCAAATAAATGGATATCCAAAATAAAAACAAAAATGCTGGAGAAACTGAGGCAGCATCTGTGAATTGTGTAGGTGTTATAGTTTCAGGTCAATGACTTTGTTTTTTCACAGGGAATGAGGAAGAAGAAAGAGGTGTTGAAGTGTTCCCACAAAATATATATTTTTTAAAAGTTGTTGAGAGCTGACCTGACTGAGGTCTGCATCAAAGCATCTTTTCCCTATCTGTCCAGATCTCGGGAGTGAGTAACAATAACTCTACAGGTCAATGACATTTTATACTGAGAAAAATTAGAATTTTAATAGGCTTTAAGCAGGTAAAATGAATTTATAAAGAATCAAGAAAGACCTGTGAAACAGTAGAACATAGGCTCAGACATTGAAGAACTAAATTAAATCAATCTGTTTTCTCCTCGTGAAACTCATGAGGGAACCCAGATGCATGCTTGTTCTGTTCTTTTGTTCTTGGCTCCTTCATCCTAAGAGTTAGCTTTTCAATGGCTTTGCCTATTGCTTAGACTTTGAGAGTCAGAGATGTACAACATGGAAAACATCCTTCAGTCCAACCTGTCCACGCCGACCAGATATCCCAACCCAATCTAGTCCCACCTGCCAGAACCCAGCACATATCCCTCCAAACCCTTCCTATTCATATACCCATCCAAATGCCTCTTAAATGTTGCAATTGCACCAGCCTCCAACACTTCCTCTGGTAGCTCATTCCACACACGTACCACCCCCTGTGTGGAAAAAGTTGCCCCTTCGGTCTCTTTTATACCTTTCCCCCCCTCACCCTAAACCTATGCCCTCTCGTTCTGGACTCACTGACCCCGACGAAAAGAACTTGTCTATTTATCCTATTCATGCCCCTCATAATCTTGTAAACTTCTATAAGATTACCCCTCAGCTTCCGAAACTCCATGGAAGTGTCCATTCAGCCTCTCCCTGTAGCTCATTCTCCAACCCTGGCAACATCCTTGTAAGTCTTTTCTGAACCCTTTCAAGTTTCACAACATCTTTCCGTTGGGAAAGAGACCAGAATTGCACGCAATATTCCAACAGTGGCCTAACCAATGTCCTGTACAGCCACAACATGATCTCCCAATTCCTGTACTCAATACTCTGACCAATAAAGGAAAGCATACCAAACGCTGCCTTCACTATCCTATCTACCTGTGAATCCACTTTCAAGAAGCTCAGAAGCGGCACTCCAAGGTCTCTTTGTTCAGCAACACTCCCTCGGACTTTACCATTCAGTGTATAAGTCCTGCTAAAATTTGCTTTCCCAAAATGCAACACCTCGCATTTATCTAAATTAAACTCTTATCTTCCACTTGTCAGCCCATTGGCCCATCTGGTCCAGATCCTGTTGTAATCTGAGCTAACCCTCTTCGTTGTCCACTATAACTCCACTTTTGGTGTCATCTGCAAACTTACTAACTATACCAATTATGCTCACATCCAAATCATTTATGTAAATGACAAAAAGTGGAGGGCCCAGCACCGATCCTTGTGGCACTCCACTGGTCACAGGCCTCCAGTCTGAAAAACAACCCTCCACCACCACCACCCTCTGTCTTCTACCTTTGAACCAGGTCTGTATCCAAATGGCTAGTTCTCCCTGTATTCCACGAGATCTAACCTAGCTAATTGGTCTCCCATGGGGAACCTTGTCGAACGCCTTACTGAAGTCCATATAGATCACATCTACTGCTCTGCCCTCATCAATCTTCTTTGTTACTTCTTCAAAAAACTCGACCAAGGTTGTGAGACATGATTTCCCACGCACAAAGCCACGTTGACAATCCCGAATCAGTCCTTGCCTTTCCAAATACATGTACATCCTGTCCCTCAGGATTCCCTCCAACAACTTGCCCATCACCGAGGTCAGGCTCACCAGTGGATAGTTCCCTAGCTTGTCTTTATTGCCCTTCTTAAACAGTGGCACCACATTTGCCAACCTCCAGTCTTCCGGCACCTCACCTGTGACTATCTATGATACAAATATCTCAGCAATCACTTCTCTAGCTTCCCACAGAGTTCTCGGGTACACCTGATCAGGTCCTTGGGATTTATCCACTTTTTACCGTTTCAAGACATCCAGCACTTCCTCCTCTGTAATATGGACATTTTGCAAGATGTCACCATCTATTTCCCTACAGTCTATATCTTCCATATCCTTTTCCACAGTAAATACTGATGCAAAATATTCATTTAGTATCTCCCCCATTTTCTGTGGCTCCCCTCAAAGGCCACCTTGCTGATCTTTGAGGGGCCCTATTCTCTCCCTAGTTATCCTTTTGTCCTTAATATATTTGTGAAATAGCTTTGGATTCTCCTTAATTCTATCTCACATCCTCGTTTTGCCCTCCTGATTTCCCTCTTAACTATACTCCTACTTTCTTTATACTTTTCTAAGGATTCACCCTATCTATCCTGTCTCTACCTGACATATGCTTCCTTCTTTTTCTTAACCAAACCCTCAATTTCTCCAGTCATCCAGCATTCCCTATACCTACCAGCCTTCCCTTTCACCCTGACAGGAATGTACTTTCTCTGGATTCTTATCTCATTTCTGAAGGTTTCCCATTTTCCAGCCGTCCCTTTACATGCGAACATCTGCCTCCAATCAGCTTTCGAAAGTTCTTGCCTAATACCGTCAAAATTGGCCTTTCTCCAATTTAGAACTTCAACTTTTAGATCTGGTTTATCCTTTTCCATCACTATTTAAAAATGAATAGATTATGGTCGCTGGCCCCAAAGTGCTCCCCCACTGACACCTCAGTCACCTGCCCTGCCTTATTTCCCAAGAGTAGGTCACGTTTTGTACCTTCTCTAGTAGGTACATCCACATACTGAATCAGAAAATTGTCTTGTACACACTTAAGAAATTCCTCTCCATCTAAACACTATGGCAGTCCCAGTCGATGTTTGGAAAGTTAAAATCACCTACCATAACTACCCTATTATTCTTACAGATAGCTGAGATCTCCTTACAAGTTTGTTTCTCAATTTCTCTCTGACTATTAGGGGGTCTATAATACAATCCCAATAAGGTGATCATCCCTTTCTTATTTCTCAGTTCCACCCAAATAACTTCCCTGGATGTATTTCCGGGAATATCCTCCCTCAGCACAGCTGTAATGCTATCCCTTATCAAAAATGCCATTCCCCCTCCTCTCTTGCCTCCCTTTCTATCCTTCCTGTAGCATTTGTATCCTGGAACATTTAAGTGCCAGTCCTGCCCATCCCTGAGCCATGTTTCTTTATTCCAATCCCATGTTCCTAAATATGCCCTGAGTTCATCTGCCTTCCCTGTTAGGCCCCTTGCATTGAAATAAATGCAGTTTAATTTATTAGTCCTACCTTGTCCCTGCCTGCCCTGACTGTTTGTTTGACTCATTTCTGTTCTCAGCTGTACCTGTCTCAGATCGAGCTCTTTCCTCACTATCTCCCTGGGTCCCCCCACCCTCCCAGTTCAATTCCTCCCAAGCAGTTCTATCAAATTTCCCTGCCAGTATATTAGTCTCCTTCCAATTTAGGTGCAATCCGTCCTCCTTGTACAGGTTTTCTAGGATTATAAAATTGAAGAATGTTATTTACATTTTTGAAGCGGTTCTTTCACCCTTTTTATCTTCTGCCTGCTGAATGAGGTTAGAAGGGCTTATAACCAGGGTGGGTGGAGTCTTTGATGTTACATCCGAGGCATGGAGAAGTGTAGATGGAGTCAACAGATGGAAAGTTGGTTTGCACAATGGCCTCAACTGGATTCATAATCTTTTGTAGTTTCTTACAATCCGAGGCAGATCGGTTGCCATACCAGTCGTGATGCATCCAGATAGAATGCTTTCTATGGTCCATACTATGGATGTGGAATTTCCTTAGCCTCCTGAGGAAGAAGAGGAATTGTTCTAATATTTAGAATTAATGAGAGAAACTGGAAATTGATGTTGCTAATAGAAGATTAAATTAGAAATTTTTTAAAAATCAAACTGGAAGAAAGGTAACTGGAAATAAAGTTCAAAATGGGACGAGGATCTTAGTAAGGAGAAATGAAGAGAAATAAATTATTTAAAAAGCTTGGACTTCAAAGACGCTGTGAAGTCATACTGCATGATTTAGCTAGAGGAAAGCTTAGAGAGTAGTTCAGAAGATGAATCTGATTTCCGTGAGGATTTGATGTAACTAGATATTTTAATTTAGAGCCTATATTTACAGAGTATGATGTTGAAAGATATTTCACATCACTTGAAGTAGCCAAGAGGTGCTTAGATCTTATTGTATCTATTGGTACAGTTGTGAATACCAGTTTGGCCCAGCAATTTACAGGTTATTATAAAAAAAAACTTGATTCAAACAATGCACTTAAAATTTTATAACCCCAGAAAAGTCTTAGCAACAGGTAAAGCCATTTTGACATTCCAGTCTATGTAATACCTTACAACAACTCATGTTTTTATGCTCGGTTTTAAATGGATGTACACTTACTCAGATTATGCTATCCAGGTCCTGATCCTCCCACAAGGGGGAGCAACTTTATCAAGCCCCATAAAAACCTTTTATGTTACAAAAAGATATTCTCTCTTCTAAACTCATTTATAATGAATACAGGCCTACCACACTCAAGCTGTCCTCATAAGAATGTACTATACATAAAGTCTGTTCTCTGTCTTTAATAGTTTTTAAGATGGAGGGGGACAATCCACAACTTTGTCGCTGTTCGGAATCTTTCTGGTCCAAGGAGACGTATACATCCATTCCTCGCACTGCCAGAAACTTGGCTGACAGACTGATATCTGTCCCTCCATAAACCACTCATTCACAGGGAGACAGATCAAAACCATCCCTAAATAACACTATGTTAACCTGGCCCAAGATATGGAATCAAAGGAGTAGTCAAGAAAATTATTCTCAACCTTATTTTTATATCTCATTCTGGGATTAACCAACCCCTTCATGAAAAGTTGTCAAGGTATAATTTGTTAGTAATATGATGATAATCAATTTGATTGAAGCAACCACATATTGATTACCTTTAATATTTAGCCGATATAGTTAATTTGCCTTATCTTAAATGAACCATTAAGTGTGCCTATTGTTTTAAGACTGACAGATAATGATTACATCTGGACATATCTTGTTTCTATACTTCTCACCATCTGCTTTTAAAAGGCACTTTTCAAACACAGTTACAAATTTAGTAGGGGTAATATTCAGCTTTTAATTTTAATTGTTATTCTTCAATAATAACAGACTTGAGATGCTACTTCTAATTAGGGGCAGCACGATGGTTATCACTGCTGCCTCACAGCACCAGGGACCTGGGTTCAATTCCTACCTCGGGCAACCATCTATGTGGAGTTTGCACATTCTCCCCGTGTCTGCTTGGGTTTCCTCCGGGTGCTCCGGTTTCCTCCCACAGTCCAAAGATGTGCAGGCCAGGTGAATTGGCCATGCTAAATTGCCCGTAGTGTTAGGTGGGTTAGTCAGGGGTAAATACAGGGGAGTGAGTTTCTCTTCGGAGGGTCGGTGTGGACTTGTTGGGCCGAAGAGACTGTTTCCACACTGTAGGGAATCTAATCATTCATCTGTTGCTGGCTATGGCTACTTAATTAATATTAATCTGAGTTTGTGGTTTGAAATTAAAATAGGGTGTTATGTAATGCAATTCTACAAAATGTCTTCATGGCTTTGTTAGATTAGCAGTATGTAAAATGCCTCTAAAACTGGCCATGGTAAGCAAACTACATTAAAAATAACTAAGTATTTAAAATGCAAGCCTGCTGACAGTCTATAAGGAGCACTAAGGAATATTCAAGTAATAAAGCACAGGTGAAGGTTTTAGCTGAAGCAAGCTATTTGATAGTTATGTACAAAAACAAATAATGGAGGTTTGCTTCCCATTCTGTACAGAGTATGGTAGTGATGAATGTTTGAGGCCTTGGGCCTGAAGGAATCATATTCAAGCATGATACACATTCCCTATTACCAATCTGTAACTTGGCAGTGATCAGCAAATGCCTTTATGGTGAAAAGTCCAATTCCTACAGTTAATTGTGGAATGTAAAAATGGGAAAAGGGACGGAGGTCTGTGAAATGGTACTCCCTACATTAGGGCTAAGGCTAGGAATGCACTCCTGCACTTTAAGAGAAGAGAGAGACAACAATGATTACTAATCAAGAAGCTGCTACTATTAGCCAACATTGGCAAAATATTGCAGAGCTAATCACAGGACAAGTAAATTACCCAACTTGTATTTTTTTTAAATCAATATGAACAGTTACTTCTTGGAAGGTTCATTCATTAGGCTAGTTCCTAATGTGTCATGGGGAAATGTACAACAAGTTGCATATAAACATATTAGGGTTGAGATAAATCAGATGGGACCTTATTGAAACACAAGTTTCTGAGGGAGCTTGACAGAATGGTATGGAGAAGATATTTCCCCTTGTCGAGAAGGTTAGAGCCAAGGCACAATTTAAAGGTAAGGGTCTCCCTTTTCAGAGTCTTGGGTCTTTGGAATTCTCTTCCTCAGACAGCAGTAGAAACAAGGCCACTGAATATATTCAAGACTAAGTTAGATAGACTTTTGACCTATAAGAAAGGTATCAAAGGGGTATGGGAATACTTCCTTCAGACCAAACAGGTAGTCAATGGCACCTATGTAGGATATGTGGAATAGTCCATCTTCTGCAGTTACACTGGTACTATTCTCCACCTTTTCCTCTGCTACATTGATGACTGTTTGAGTGCCACCTCATGCTCCCATGAGGAGATTGAACAGTTATCAACTTCACGACCACCTTCCACCCTGACCTTAAGTCCACCTGGATCATCTCAGATACCTCCCTCCTCTTCCAGGACCTCTCCATCTTGGGCAACCAACTCACAGACATCTATTATTTCAAACCCACCAACTCCCACAACTACCTGGACTATCCTCAGGCTTTCAAGTGTTTTTTAAAATAAAAACAAGTGAAAAAAACTTGTACAGTGAAAGGAGAGTGGCCAGCTCAATTTTTCTCTGGTTTTGGTAATCTGGCTGTTCACTGAAAGCAGTCAAGCATTTGGAGGCTGCTGGTCCAAGAAGCAGTGACGTGGAAGAGTGTTCCATGCTGCCATCTCATTCTCTCCTGAAAGACCCTGTGCTTTTTTTTGCCAAGGGGTGTTTATGGGGATTGTTGCAAGTGTTGGGAACAACATCATTAAGTTGGGATAATCCAGGTTTTCAGAGAGGTCAAGTTATTCTGTATTCCATTCGGTAATCTTATAAAAATAAAATCTGTTTTGTTTAAAACTAAGTAGTTGGACCAGTTGCATCCCACCTGGAATATTTGTTATGCTTCCTTAATACAAATATCAAAGTTATGGCCTGGGCCACTTTCTTGAAGTGTTTTGAAGTGGTCTGACCTGGTACAAAACATTAAGGTCCATAATTTCCCCTCCCACGTGATCAACAATGCCCTCCAGCCCCTCCACCCTTGAACCCCATAATTCTCATCTTCTCCTCCCTAATCTCTGGCTACACTGTATTATCCTCCACCATCTACAATTCAGACCCCAGAGATATATTTCCCTTCCCACCCTTATCTGCGTCCACAGAGACCATTCCCTCGACTTTCTCATTAGGTCCAAACCCACAAACCAACCCACCCTCCCCACCTTCCTTGCCATTGTAAGAGGTGTAAAACCTGTGCCCACAAACCACCACACCCCTCCTCCAACCTCTATCCAAGGCCCCAAAGGATCTTTTCACATCCGGCAGAGATTTTCCTGAATATCCAAACGCTCATCTACTATGCATGTTGCTCTCTGTGTGGTCTCTATATCAGGGAGACAGGACGCCAACTCTTGGAATGTTTCAGGGAACATCTCTAGGATATACACCAAACAGCCCCACCGCCCTATGGCTGACCACTTCAACTCCAACTCCCCCAAGGACATGCAAGTCCTGGGCCGCCTCAGCCACCAAATCCAAGCCACCCCATGACTGGAGGAAGAATGCCTTATCTTCAACCACATGGCATCAGTGATTTCACTGGTTTCCAAATCCTCCCTCCCCCCACCTCATCTCAGATCCAACCCTTTAATTTGGCAACACGCTCTTGACCTGTCCATTTTCCTTCCTACCGATCCACTCCACCCTCCCCACTTGCATCACCCTATTACCACCTTCTCCACCTCCACCCTATTTATCTCAGCATATCACCCCCCCCCCCCCCAAAAAAAAACATTCTTGAAGGGCTTATGCCCAAACTGTTGACTCTCCTACTCCTCTGATACTGCCTGACCTGCAGTGTTTTTCCAGTGCCACACTGAGTATGGAAAGAGGGTAACTGGAGATGCAGGCAAGAAAGCAATACATCTTCTATGCATCTATTGCCCTTGTTTTTCAAGATGGTAAACATCCTGGGTTTGGAGGCTGCTGTTAAATAAGCCTTAGCAAGTTGCTGCAGAATATCCTTTGTAAATGGTACATGCTGAAGAGGGAATATTTATGGACAGGATACTGATCAAATCATTTGATGGTTATGCTGGATAACATTGAGTTTAAGTGTTCGAACTGTATGTATCCTTGCAGGTAGGTGGAGAGTATTCCACCACACTATTGAATTGTGTCTAAGTGACTGACAGCCTTTGGGGGAAAGTCAGGTGTTTCACTTACTGAGAAATTACCCAGCCTCACTTCCTTTTCTAGCCACAATATTTAATATAGCTGAACTAGTTAAATGGCTTTCCATTGGAAATCCCCACCATAGGTAGATATGATGGGAAATTCTATGATGACAGTATTATTGATCATTAAGAGGAGATGGTTGGATTCTGTTGTTGGATGTGATCATTTTTTTGACAGGAATGTGACAAATGTTATTTATCAGAGGCCTGATTATTGTCAAAATTCTTCTTTGTGCAACTATGGATGGCTTTAGTAATTGAAGCTAGTGAATGAAACTGAACATGATTCATTGAATAGCAAGTATCCCTATTTATATGTGGGATGGGAGTCACTGCTGGAGAATCAGAAAATAGTTGACCTCGGCCACCACGCTGAGGAACCGTAGATCAACATGGAGAAATCTTCCTTTGGCAGGTATGATTCCAACCAGTGCAGGTGTTTCCCTGTTTCCTCGCTGCTGTACTCAGTCCAGTAACACTTGATATGAAGGGCATTTGTTTTCTCCTAACTCTGTCCATGTTTAGATCAAACCTGTAATGAGGTTAAATGCCCAGTGACACTGATAAAACAAACTGAATATGATAGCAGGTTGTTGCTGAATAAGCACAGCTTGACACTACTTAGCTCATGCTCAGACAATTGGCCAGGTTGAATTTTGTCTGCTGTGTGAACAGGACATAAATGGGCAGTCTTCCACCTTGTTGAGTTAGATGCCAATATTGCAGCTATAATG
The DNA here is from genome assembly GCF_004010195.1 of Chiloscyllium plagiosum. Classification (NCBI taxonomy): domain Eukaryota; kingdom Metazoa; phylum Chordata; class Chondrichthyes; order Orectolobiformes; family Hemiscylliidae; genus Chiloscyllium; species Chiloscyllium plagiosum. The sequence continues at coordinate 59,552,725 of NC_057722.1, forward strand.
AAAAAGCTTCAGTAGAACACAGCTAGTGCTGGGATTTTCAGGACTAAGACTTTGCACTATCTTCAGCCATTTCTTCTTATTAGCGTGAATAGAATTAGGTAAAGATAAACAATGGGGGAACATCAGGACCTCTTACATTAGTCATTGAACCAGAGTCGATCTCCTGACTTGAGGGTAACAGAAGAACAAGAGAAAAACAAGGTCAGTAGGTATTAAAGTTGAATGCCACTCTTCAGCTGCAAGTAGGCCATAGCCAAAATCCTGCTACATCTGATCTTAGTCAGTCACAGTTAGCACATGGTGTCACAGGACATAAGATACAGTCTGCACAAGTAGAGGGCAGTGGAATTTGGACTCCATCTCATTGCAGTGACATTAGCAATCTAGTCAGCAGTTCAGAGATGGTATCTACCACGTTCTCAATGACACCTAGGTATGACCAGCAACTTCCAGATTTTAACATCTAAAATGGCAATAATCCAGAACTAAAATCAGCATAGAAGCTTTTGTGCCACTATGCCACTCACAGCATGACACTCCAATTTAGTGTGAAACATGTCATGAGTCACAGCATGAAAACAGACCCTTTGATTTAGTCAATCCACAACAACTATGTTCCCAAACGCCTGAAGTTGGCACATATTGCTCTAAACCTTATCCAAATGCCTTTTAAACATCATAACTATATTTGCATCCATCACTTCCTCTGGTAGTTCATTCCACACAGACTGTACAAGGTTGCCCCCATTCCTTTGAAAATCTCACTTTAATCTGCCCCTTAGTTTTGAGCCCCTCCCCCATCCTATAGGAAAACTCTGGTCATTCATCTTATCTATACCCCTCAAGAGGTCACCTTTCAACCTCCTATGTTCCACTGAAGATAAACATAGACTGGAAAGTCTGAGTTAGTCTCAATCCTTCCATTACCAGCAACATTCTGGTAAATCCTTTCTGAAAGCTCTCCAGTTTAATAATCCTTCCTATAAACAGGGCAAGCAGAACTGCTGCCAGAGTGAGCCAACTTTACCAAATTGGTGAAAGTAAATTTGGCATTACTACAGCTTGGTGAACCATTCCATAAATCCCTAGATGGAGATAAATCTGCTGTTCTGTCAATATTGTTGAATTTTGATACTAATATTTAAAACAGGAAAAAGAAAATTGTTATTTATGCAAACTATTTTGCATGTCCAAGTTTAAAGTGTTGGTATTATCTGTCATAAGTTCTCCCATATACCCAGCAAAGGTTTAAATGCACAGTACTGCATGACTAGCAGATCCAGATTACTATCTCTAAAAAGGATTCTGAATCACTGATTCGTGCCAATTTTTAAAATTGGCACGATCATTTACATATTGCTACTGGAATAATGTTGTTTGTTGGATCTTAAATGGGCTAATACAAGCTGGTGGATTCTAAGGGTAAGGAAATGTGAGAAAAGTGACTTTTGACTAAAGGTTGACATAATCCAGACCAGGGGAAGCCAGCTTTTCATGGGTATGAAGCCAGACTGCAGAAGTTCATACCAGCTGTCAGACAGGGAGGAAAGTAATTCTGAAAAGAATCTGATTGAGACAGTCTACTAACATTAAAGAAAATACTGGACTTGCTGCACTTTTTTATACCCTGAAGTGAAGTAGAATAAAAGTAATTGAGAGGCCCTCTAGAAATAAAGATACGGCAGATTCTGATCTGACCACCTTAGGGCATTTATTTCTAATGAGGAGGAGAAATCAGAAGTGGGCATGTTAGAGATCAAACAAAATCAGTTCTGGTCACAAGTGTCAATTGATGGGTTATGCTAATACAAATACTGCTCAGTGGTTAAATTCAATTATTGCTTTCACATTACAAGCAACTTAGTTTTCAAAGTTGAGTTGGTTAAGAGGATTTTCAACAAATTATAAATTTCAGTCTATCGCCTCTTTGGGGCCAATGCAGAGAATCGCTTGCGCCTGCAAAGAGAAAGCATTAAAATCTGTCTGTGTAGAGGGACCAGAAAATCTCCAGAAACAAACAGTCTTCCATTCACCTTTCTCTGTAAATCCCCAACTGAAGGAGGGATAGAATGTTTTCAAAGATAGTAAAAGGATAAATTCACAATTAGTGAAAGAGAGCATCTATGTACAAACAGCCTAGTCAAAAGACAGCTAAAAAGGAATCAGAAAATTGTGTAAACCAATTGTTTCTGCTTTCCCATCACTAATATCCTTTGTGTCTTTAATGTGACTGGGACCTTAGAAGGTGTAAAATTCACAGTGTAAGTTAGCAATGCACAATTCCTAATTTCCATTGGTTGAAGACAGTTTGTAATAAATTTGCTTGTCAAGTACAGAAACCTGGAGTGTTTATTTTTAAATGAATTCCCCTCAGGCAAAGTGGGTACTTGGATCATTTATCTAAATTGTTAAACATTTAAGATTAATAATACAGGGACTTTATTTTCAGTGAACTAAGCCTATGCCAATGAATTGGGGCAGATAGACTTTCCCTGACTCTACTGTAAATCAAAGACTGGTACCACCAGTAACACACCTTAGTGTTATAATGTGACAGATCTGTTTCCACCAGTAACGTACTCATTGGAATGACAGACCTGTTCCCATGATAAATGTTGTATTGTTAAAACCAGACCTGTAGTATTGGATGCTCATTTCTGAACTGTCACTTCTAAATTCAAAATTATGATCAAGCTCGATGTTGCTCATCCAGCAATCTCAGCTGGGATCATAATTGCATCCTAGTGTTATGTAGCAACAGATTTGACACCAGTACTGTACTCCAGTATTATACAACAGACCTGTATGCACTGGTAACAGCTTAAATATTGGCCAACTCTAGTCAGCATTACTGTACCCCTGTTATTCATTAAGACCCATAGCCACCAGTACAGTACTCTAGTATTACCCAAGGACAAGCCTGTTAGTAGATCCCAGTTTTATACAGCAAAAGGTCTTTCCCCACTAGTGTACACAGTTATGCAGGGACAAACTATTATGGTAACAGTAACAGATCTGTTCCCATAAGTCCAATACCCCAGTGTAATGACAGCCCTATGCTCACAGTATTACTTCCCAGTGGGGTATAGTGATAGACTGGTCTCCACTTATCCAGATCTGAATGCATCACTGCAGTATTATATCATGACATCTGTGCCCACCAGTACTGTACCTGTTATATAGCAACAAAATAATTTACCAGTGGTATGTGGTAGTGATAGGCAGTGACAGACTTGTCTTTACAATATTCTGTTATGCTGCAACAGATCTGTCCCTACCAGTGCTACATCCAGTGTTATACTGTGATAGACCTGTCCCCACCAACACGATCTAGTATTAGAGTTCAAACTTGTCCCCCACCAGGACCATGCTGTTAAGCAGTCAAAAATCCTGTCTCCAATAATGGACCTATTATAGAGACAGACCTTCTTTTGTCAGTAATGTGCCAGACCTGTCCCACTAGTACAGTAGCCTTATCAGAGATTTATCTCCACTTTCAGTGACAGACCTGCCTTCAGTACTGTTCTCCAGTGTTATAGTGACAGATGCCAAAAGGCAGTACCAGACCAAGTTAGAGACCCAAACCAACCAGATGGACACCTGCCTACATAACAGCCAACAAAAAGGAGTAAAATACTGGACCAAAAAGAAAACAGCACATCCCTCCCTGATGAGCTCAATGTTTTGTGCTTAAGAGCAGAATGCAAGTGGCACTGTGCCACCTGTCCCCAGTCACCACTGTAGACATAGGATCAGTCTTCCTGAGTCTAAACCAGAGAGAAGTAACTGAGCCAGAAAGATTCCCTGGCCATGCATTTGGATTGTGTGGACCAACTGGTGGACATTTGAGCTGACAGTCAGTCAACCTCTCCTTGCCACAATCTGAAGTACTCACCTGCTTCAGGAAGATCATTCTAGTACCAACAAATACACATGCAACGTGCCTTAAATGACTACTACCCAGTGCTTCTGACCTCAATCATGAAGCGCTTCAAAAAGCTGGTCGTGGTCCATATCTCCCAACCTGGCTCGATCCTTTGCATTTTGCCTACTGGCAACAGGTCCTTAGGAGATGCAATTTCCTAGTCCTGCACTCATTGCTGGAAGAGCTGGATAACGAAAGGACACCTGTCAGGCTCCTACTCAACTAAAGCTCTGCCTTTATCATAATCTCTACCAGACTAATCTCAAAACACCAAGACCAGGTCTCAGATCCACCCTCTAACTGGATCTTCAGCTTACTGACCCACAGACCACAATCAGTGCAGATAGACAATAACAACACCTCCATGATAATCCTCAATATTGCAGCCAACCAGGGATGTGTTCTCATCCTCCTACTCTATGCCCTGTGCACCCATGACAATAGCCAAATTCTATACAAACACCAGCTACAGGTTTGCTGACAACACTGTTTGATAGCCATCTATCAGAATATAGAAAGGGGTGCTTAAGTGTTGTGGTGCAATAATAACCTCCCTCAATGTCTGTAAAACAAAAGAATGATTATTGACTTCTGGAAGGAGGACATGTCCCTATCTATAAATCAACAGAAAGGAGGGGGAGGGGGTCATCTGCTACATGGATGACACCTTTATCACTAACGAAACAAGTTAGAGGAAGCCTTCAAGACCATCAAATACCCTTACTGGCATAAAATTCACTAAAGAGGAGGAAAGCAACAAACTGCTCTACTGTGCTATCTAGGAATGGCAAACATCTAATGGGGAACTTCAAACCAGTATCTACAGGAAAACAGACCAAATACTGAACTACAGAAGCAACCATCCCAACACCCACAAACTGAGCTGCATTAGAACATTTCAATGAGCCACCACACTGCAACAGGAACTAAGCAGACAGTAAAAAAAGACACCTATAATAAAGTGTATTCAAAAAGAACAGGTACCCAATGAGCACAGTCCACTGATTTTCTCAGCAACACAAGCAGATAAAGCAACCAGAAACCCAAGCCACTCCCCTACAAAGACATCTTGGAAATATTGCCAGCCCATTCAGACCACTTGGCCTCAAGGCAGCCCACAAACCCACCAACACCAAAACAGCAGCTAGTGAACTTGAAAGGCCCTGTACAGACAACAAGCAAAACTAAATGTCATTTACAAATTACCATGCAGGAACTGTAACACTACATTGAAGAAACAGGCAGAAAACTAGCCACCAGGCTACATGAACATCAACTCGCCATAAAAAGGACATGACCCACTCTCACTAGTATCTTTACATAGTGAAGGACACCACTTCAACTGGGACAACACATACATCCTCAGACAAGTCAAACAGAGACATGCATGAGAATTCCTAGAGGCATGGCACTCCAAGAACTCTAACAGGTCGACTTGGATCCCATTTACCACAAAGAGAACAGGAAATGACATCACCAACCTAAGGAAACCTAAATACAAAAAAGGCAACTAGACCACCAGTGCTTCAGAGGCTCACTGATGTTACCTAGTATGATGAAACATCTGAAAGTGAACAAGCTTACATTTAGAATGTCAACCTGAGCTACAAATCTTAACTTGTAGACAGTGAAGATAGTTAGAAGCTTTAAGTCTTCTTAGTTAGGCCTGATAGCTAACTGCTATTGGGTGCAGTTGGAATTCCATACACTTTGCTATTAAGATGGGGACACTGCTCTTTTAATCTGATGGCTAAGATAATAGGGTAAGGGAGGATTGTACTGTATTGATCATATTACAAAGTAAATACTCAAGTTTGATGGTTCCTCTAATCCTTCAAATAAAGAATGATTAACTCTCTCCAGATTAAGATTTAGTGTAGATATGTTCTTGCAGGATCTCCAAAATTCATTTATTCAAGAAGAGCAAGAAAATGTCCAGGACAGTTGTAGAAAACAAATTTGACATTGGATTGGGATACATTACACCAAACTTCAGGCTCAGATTTATTATGGACACTGAGAAAGTTTTTTTAAAAATGGCAAGCTGTTGTGAAAGGGAATGCACTCCCTGAAGGCAATGAAAGAAAGTGTGCAGGGTTATGGGGAAAGGTATAAACAGATTCAAATTCATTGAAAAGTCTTCAAAGAGCCCACACAAGCATGATTGGCTGAATTCTCTGCTGTAGAGGAACACCCAGTTCCACATGAACACAAACACTCTACCCCTATCATGCACTATCCTGACCTGTTCACCATTTTTCTATTGTCACCAGATTAAAATCCTGGAACTCCCATCCTAAAACACTGCACAGGCTGCATTGTTTCAAAAATGCCAGTTCAGCAATACTTTCTTGAAGGAATAAAATGGACAGTGACACTCCCATTCAAATAAAATTCTTTAACAGCAGTCTCCTTTCTCTGGAAAGTGAACCAGTTCAGCTTTGATCAAAGTTATAGGGTTGCTATTAGGTAGGTGATTTAATTCCATTTATGGAAATTTATCTCCCATTGTAAGCTTTAAAGCTCATTGCCAGAAACACTAGCATGGGGCTCTGGCTTAATAGTTCAGAGAACTGAATGCTAGATGACCACCTGAGTTTAGGTTGATTCTGCTTAACCAAAAGATGGAGTGGGCTGGGCCAACACAATTCTGGCCCAACTATTGTGGTTATTTGCCTTGGCCTTCCACACCCCATAATAGTTATTCAGTTATGATTGCTAACACTAATGCAATGTGTTGTGGAACAATGTCACATTGTTAAGCATTTCTGCTGCCAGTACAAAGCAGTTTATATTCCACTTCTATCGAGACTGGCTGCATTTATTATGCTCCTTAACATAGGCTAATACACCAATTACACTAGGTTGCAATAATCCATACCAAATACCCTTTCCTTATGGGTTAGAGAAGTCCGCTTGAACTAATTGATTGCCAGACAACTGTGCCTTGACCTGATCAAGTGTTAGATCATTAGATTTACATGACTTAAGTCAAGCTGCTCTCATTTACATTGCCAGGCCACTTTCTGGTAAAATGCAGTGCCTTCCTAACTCAAATACATCGGATCTGATTAAAAAACTTTAACAGCTTGAAATGGCATGTCTTACATTTCCACCAGGTTTAATTTAAGGAAAGAGAAAGGGAACAGCAAACCCAAGGCCACTCAGCTTGATATCAGAAATCTGTGAAGTTGCAACAAGAAACAAGGAAAATTACTGCAATCAGGTAAAGTCATTGGTTAAGACATGCAAATGGTGTTTAAGAAACCTATTACTATTGAGGACATAACTGTCGATACGTGGAACCGATAGATGCCACATTTGAATTTTCAAATGGCAAATGATAAGATGCCACACAACATTGCTGCATAAAATAAAGGTTTAGGAAAGATAATGGTGGAGTGTTAGTGTCACTGGACTGATGTTGTCTTGGCTAAGAGTTTTGGTACTGGTACGAATGACCACTATCAACTCACTAGGGAGAAGGTCTGGAGTCTTCACTTTGACCTTACCCTTCATCGTGTTGTGTTAATTAGGATTCACTTCAAATAGTTAGCAAAGTCAAAGTGGAAATCCATGAGGATCTGTGAGCCATCAGCCTGCATTCAACCATGATCTGAAAGCTCTACTCCACATTACCATCAGACTAGGGGGATCAACCCTGACTCAGTGCAGGAAGGCTTGCAAGAACAGCATCTGGCACACAAAATGAGGAATCAACTTGACTACTAACATGCTAAACAGAAACAGCATGAAAAAGCCAGGCTAAGTGACTCCAAAACTAACAAGATCTAAACTGCTATTCCACCACATCTGGTGACAAATGCTGGCGGACAATTAAACAAGCAACAGGAGGTGGCAGCTAAGCAAATAACCCCACCCTTAATGATGGCACAGTCCAGCACATCATTGCAAAAGACAATGAAGTATTACATCCATCTCTAGCCAAATGGATGATTCACTGCAGCCTCTGATAATAAGAAACAGCTGAAGGCATTGCATTTCAAAAGCTACTAGCCCTGACACCATTCTGGCAACTTGTGCACGATCTACAAGACAGGAGACATAATGTACCACTCTTCACATGCCTGAAGGATTCCAACTCCAACAAAAGCAGATCACTACACCCAGCAGCATCCACTTGCTGGACACCCTATTCACTACCTTCCATTCATTGGAAGTACTAAATATCATCTAAAAACACAACAGTCACCCAAATATCCCCAAAAGTACTCCAAAACAGTCAACATTTACAATTAAAAAAGATCAAGGGCAGCAAATATATAGGAAGACCACCAAGTCAATGCAGTCACTGATCTTTCATGGTCATTAGGATAAAATCCAAGAACTCCCTCCCAATTAGCACTGAGTAAACCTGCATCCCAAGGATTGCAGCATTCTAAGGTTGCTTTCGCTTAGACAATTAGAGATGGAGAATAAAAGCTGGATTGGTTAGCTAACACTTATATTCCATGAACAAATTTGTTAAGGAGAGGAATACTATACTCAAAGTGGAGACACTGTAGTTCAATGGCACAGGAGATGTGTTCTAATACTGAATCAATCACTTGCTATATTTGCATGCAAACCTTTATGAATGCAATTGTGTTATCATTTATTGAAAACAGAATGATATAAACAAGGACATTTGTTTACATTTTAGAGTGCATTGCTGGGAGTACATGTTGCAGTACTGTACAGTTTTGGTCTGCTTAGTTAAGAAATTACACTAGAAGCAAATAAAAAAGGTCAACATGACTGTTCTGAAATTAAAGGCTTATCTGGAGGAAAAATTTGGGCCGGTATCCTGGTGTTTAGAATGATCTTATTGAAAGATCCAAGATTCTGAGGGGACTTAATTGGGTGACATAACAGAAGTCGGCCATTCAGCCTATCCAGCCTGTTCCAACATTTAATAGAGTCATGGATGATCTGTAGCCTAACTCAATGTACCTGCCTTTGGTTCATATCCCATGACAATCTTTGTTAAAGAAAATTTCAGATTTAAAATGGTGAACTGACCTAGCATCAACAGCCATTTGTGGCTGGGAGTTCCAAGCATTTACATTGTGTAAAAGTATTCGTAAACAGTCCAGCCTAAGTTTTAAGACTAGGCCTCCATGGTCTAGAATCTCCAACCCATGGAAGTAGCCTTTTAAAAAAGTATTGCCGTTAGTTAATATCTTGAAGGCTTCAATAGATCACTCCTTAGCCTTCTATAATTTGAGAAAAACTGGCCAAATTTACATAATCTGTCACCATTACCTAACGGAAGTCCAGGTTTCATTTCTTGTAAATCTACATTGTATTCCCTCCAAGCCAATTCACCCTTCTTAAGCTGCAGTACCTTGATCTGCTCACAGTACTCAAGGCCTGATCAGGGTTTTGGAGAGCTGCTGTGTTCCTATATTCTGGTCATCTGGATATTCAGGAGAAAGAAGTTCTTGGTATTCATCTCCTGAACCAAAGTCAACTAACTGTTGTACAAAAACCATTTTTGATAAGTATTAGCCCTGCACTTTTCCTTAGCTTCTCAAAATCTTGGAGATCATTTTCCTTGAGTATTCAGAATCCAATCCTCTTCATCCAACTGTCATTTTTCTAAATATTATATATAGTCATTCACTCCACCTCTAATTCACTTATGAATTCTACATGCTTTAAATATTCTCACAGGATGTGGACATCACTAGCTGGCTAGCACTTATTGCCTGCCCCCAATTACCCTTCAGGTGCTTACAAGCTGCCTTCTTGAATTGCTGCAGTCAGTCAATGTGTTGCAGGTAGAACCACAATTCTCTTGAGAGAATTTCAGGATTTTAACCAAACAAAACTGGGGAAAAAAGCAAAATATTACCAAATCTGGAAGTTGTGGCTTGGAGGAGGATTTACCTTGGAGCAGGAGTTACCATGTCTTAGGCCTGTCCTTCTACTTAGAAGTGTTTGTGGATTTGGAAGGTACTAAGGATCTATGGGGAGTTGCTGCACTGCACCTTGTAGATAATACAGATGGCTCTTGTGTCTCAGGCATAGATATACAGCATGGAACAGACCCTTAGTACAACTCATCCATGCTGACCAGATATTCCAACCCATTTTAGTCCCACCTACCAGCACCCAGCCCATATTCCTCCAAACCCTTCCTATTCATACCCATCCAGATGCCTTTTAAAATGTTCAATTGTATGAGCCACCACCACTTCCTCTGGCAGCCTATTCCACACAAATTTTCCCCTTAGGGAAAGTGTTCTAAAAAATTCTCAAGGTCAGGTTCGTAGGAGAGTAGTCTGACGGTTAGATTCACACATGTATTGGGACATAATTTTTAACCGTTTCACCACATTCCACTGCTTGGAATTTTACACCACATAAAGATATGAGACCTATCACCCTAAACTTATAACCCTCTAGTTGTGGACTCCCACTCCAGTCTATTTACCCTATCCATGCCACTCGATTTTATAAACTGAGCCTCAGTTCCTCCAGGAAAAACAGCCCCAACCTATTCAACCGCTCCCTATAGCTGAAATCCTCCAAACCTGGCAACATCCTTGTAAATCCTTTTGAACCCTTTCAAGTTTCACAACATCCTTCTGATAGGAAGGAGACCAGAATTGTATGCAATATTCCAGAAGTGGCCTAACCAATGGCCTGTCCAGCCGCAATATGACCTAACTCCTGTACTCAGTACTGACCAATAAAGGAAAGCATATCAAACACCTTCTTAATTATCCTATCTACTTGTGATTCCACTTTCAAGGAAGTTTGAACCTGCACTCAAGGTCTTGTTCAGCAGCAGTCCCTAGGATATTACCATTACATTTTAAGAGTCCTGCTAAGATTGGCTTTCCCAAAATGCAGCAACTCATTTATCTAAATGAAACTATGCGCCATTCAGTTCATTGGCACATCTGATCAAGTTCCTGTTGTAATCGGAGATAACCTTCACTGTCCACTACCCCTCCAATTTTGGTGTCATCTGCAAACTTATAACTATACCTCATGCTCACATCCACATTATTTATATAATTGACAAAGCAATGGACCCACCACAGATCCTTGTGGCACTCCACTGGTCACAGGCCTCCAGTTTGAAAAACAACCTTCCACCATCCTTTGAGCCAATTCTGTATAAAATGGGTAGTTCTCCCTGTATTACATGAGATATAACCTTGCCAACCAACCAGTCTCACATGGGGAATCTTGTCAAAACACCTTACTAAAGTCCATACAGATCATGTCTACTCCTCTGCCATGAATTCTTTGTTAATTAAACAAAGTAGTTTGAGACATGATTTTCCACACACAAAGCCATGCTGACTATCCCTAATCTGTCCTTGCCTTTCCAAAGGCATGTATATCCTGAGCCTCAGAATTCCTTGTTTCATTTGAGCATGAACTGCTTCTGCATCTAAGGAGTCAAATGGTAACTATTGTTTACCCATGATTGCACATCTTCAGTTCTGACCTTATGACTAGGAGAGGCTGGAATCATTAAGCAGCTGAAGGCAATTGGGTCTACTACACTAAAACTCCTGGGATGACTAACCACTAAACTACAATCAATCAATCTTCCTATATACCAGATACAGGCCAACAAGAAAGTTTGCCCCCAATTCCCATTTTGCTCAGGTTACTTGGTCAAAAAACAAGGATTATAACAATGGCTGTCACGGTCTAGACTTCAGCTCTTTTCCCAATATTTGAACAAAGGTGTAATAACGTCAAGAGCAGATTAGCCAAATTAGGCAATGCCAGAACCAATGAGCAGGTGGTTATGCAGGTGTTGCTTCATACCAGTGTTGGTGACACCTTGCAATATTTGACTTTAAAGAAATTCAAGCCATGTGGGCACTACTGACTAAGCCAGCATTTATTGGCCATTCCTAATTGTTAGGAGTCAACCACATTGCAAATCTGGAGTCACATGTAGGCCAATTCATATTTCCTTCCCAAAAGGAAAGAAAGCTTGAATCAGATGGGTTCTCTCCACCCCACCAAGCAATGATGGTTACTCAAATTCTTAATTCCAGATTCCCTTTTAATTGAATTCAAACTCCATCTACTGTGGCAGGGTTTGAACCCAGGTGCCCAGAAAGTTACCTGGGTCACTGGATTAATAGTCTAGTGATAATACCACTATGCCATCACCTTCCCCCAAGTGATAACTGGACAGGTTAAGCTGTCCTGATGTTAGACTTTAGGACTACATGGGCAATATTCCATATCAGAGATTGGAGTGTTGCAGCTGTGCTGGGACAGCTTAGCTAGGGAACAGCAAGCTCTGGAGTACAAGTATTCATTACTTTTGCCAGATTGTCAGGACCCAAAGTCTTTCCTGTATCCAATGCCTCCAACTATTTGATATATCATGACTAGAGAATTAGCCAAAACTGGCATTGTGAAGCTGGGACCACTGGAGGAGGCAGAGATGGATCATCCACTTGGCACTTCTAGTTGAAGATTGTTGCAAATGCTTGTCTTATCTTCTACATTGATGTGCTAGGCTCTTCCATATGATGGAGACATTTGTGGAGCTTCCTTCTCCAGTGAGTGGTTTAATTGTTCCCCACCATTCACAAATGTTGAGCTTAGATCAGATCCACTGGTCATGGGATCCTTTCCATTTACTGCTTATGCTATCTCACAAGTAGCCCTGTTTGGTCACTACAGCAGGTTGTTACCTCATTTTAGGTATGCCTGGGACAGTTCCTGGTATGCCCTCCTATTCTGACAGACTTTCATTTTGTTTTGTCACATCTAGTTTTGAGTGCTGGTATATTTAAAGCTTTTCCCCCATCCCTTCATTTTCCACAGATAGTGCTTTTGCCTCAACCTGAGGTATTCACTCAAGCTCGATCTCCTTCCCTCCATCACCACATATGCCCTCTGTACTTCATTAGTTATGCAGCTTGGGAGATCAATCCAGGTTAAGAGTGGAGACAGTTTCAAGTTGTAGACCATTTTAGTGATATATACTCACACCATTGGCACTAGTACGACTACTCAAGTCCCACTTCATTAGTCTTTCAGCCAGACATTCACCCTCAACCAGGACCAGCTTAGTTTGCAAACATTGTTGGCATTGAGTGGTTGAACCACAGGATCTATTTCCATGCAGTAGACTTTATGATATTGATATGAACTGTAACAGCTGGATCCTCCTCTTCCCACTGTTCAAGCAGAAGAAGAAGATCTTCCAAGGAAACCACCTCATCGTTTGAACACTTTCTCCAATGCTGAGAACAACATCAATCCTCTTCACTATACTACCATCACTACCAGCTTTCCAATTCTTCCCTAGTCCCCTTCACATCCACGCAAGCAGACAGATAGCATTTAATCTAAAAGACAGCCATTCCAGCAACATCCCTAGTAACAGCAATTTAAGGCAAATAAAAACAAGTGGTAAATACTGGCTTGGAGAAAAACTTCAAGCAAGATCAATAACCTAGATACAAAACAGTTGGCATAAGAACCAGGAGACAGTTGAGAATTTGCGTAGAGTTGCGTCGTAAGCAGACTTGTTAACAAGTTACAAAGCGTAATAGGGAAAGATTTAGTTGAAATTAGTGCTGAGGTGGGCTGCGTTTGACGTACAGCACGTAAAACAAATGAGCAAGAATACACCATTCAATAAGACTTCGGCCGATCTGCTCCAGAGAAGTGTTTAAGGAGATTCTCCAATACTCAACTCCATGGAAACCTCCTGGCACAGACCACTCGGCCCGAGGTATATATCCAACCATACAGCTATACTTCCCGCTCTTCTCTAGCCCGAGGAGATAGGCAGGACCTAGCTCATCTTTCCACAGCTCAGGTTGGGGGAAAACGTACTGTGTATGAGACAGAAAAATAATAATGATTATTTATATAAGTAAATAAACATAAACACAAATTCAAATTCAACCCCAACACCCAACTCAAACTGAAGCCATACACGGCCGCAGCGTCTTTATAGAGTGGATCACGAACGAGGCTGGGAGGCGGGGACGGTCCGTACCATCCACCATTCACCCCTACAGGCCCCGTCAATAGAGGGGGAGGAGAGAAAGTTGACAGGGATCAGTCTCAGTTTTACACAATTAGAAACCATTTCATATCATTTTTCAACTGAATTGTTAATTAATTTTCATTCAGTGGCGAATTATGCTATAAATGAGCTGATCCCTTGTCCTTTCTGAACCTCCTAGTTTTTCTGGTTCCCCTCACGGTCCCGGCGGGATGGTCGGGACCGGGCTGCGGGTGACGTCATTGACAGACAGGGAGTTGGATGGGGTTGAGTTTGGGGGCTTCAGAGAGATTGCCCATTGCTCTAGAAGTGGTCCTACAGCTGGTGTGTATGTGTTTCACTTTTGTTATTTTAATGTTTTCATCGAAGAGGAATAAGGAAGCCGGAGGGATGACATCGCAGATAAATAATGCAGTTTGTGCAGGTAAAAAATAATCATGCGACAAGGGGAGAAAGAACTTTTAATATTTTAATGGGACTGGCCAGAGAGTCTTTGGACTAATGGAGTGTGTGTGTGGGACTGGGCGCGCCTCTCCCTCCCTCTTTTCTCTTTTTCATTACTTTTAGTCGTTGTATAATAAATGAAATCATTTAACGCATGGTCTTTAAAAAACAGTAGATGGGGGAGACAAGCTTAACTTTTCGGGTCCGGCACTTGGAAGTTGGTTCTTAAGGTCTGTAAAATGCTACTTGGGTTGGTCAATATATTTTTCACAAACTGCTTTTTTTTAAAAAGTAATTAATTTTTAAACTTTCGTCTCTTTTAGAAGCGGGCTCAGAGGCGGCGATGATTTCTGAGGTGAGCTCCCGGTTTGTAGGATTTTCTCTTCTGCTTTCCGGGTGGTTTGCAGCTTCACTGGCATTTTCTTAGGCGGGGGTGCGTTTAGTTTCCTTTTGGAATGTGTTTTTTTTTCGATTGTATGGGGGAATCGGTGTGCTGGAAGGTGATTGCTGCTTTTAGTTTGGTGTTGCGAAGAGATTTGCTGGTTTGTTGTCCAGCCTGTCTACTGGTGCATTGTTGTGGCGAGGGGGACCCCAGGAGTTGACAGGTTGGCGAGGCTGTGCCGCATTTTTGCCGCTTCTGTCTGGGCCCCTGGGATTATCCTTCCACCTTGTCCTTGCCACAGGATACGAGAAGTGGACGGTGTGGGCATTTGGGGTTGGAAGAACTGTGACTGGTGGCCGCCCCTGGCTGCTCTGTTTTGTCTGTCTCTGCAGTCGCCATCTTGCTAGAGCATGTCAAAAAAAAAGTGTATGTCTTCAAACAAAAGGTTGCAAATATTGGTTAAAGTCTCTGTGTGTGTGCGTCGGGAGAGGGGTGTAAAGGCAAATAAACAGGAGTAGAGGGAGGGAAACCATCTGGTCATCTGCTTTCTCGTAATAAATACCCTTTAGATCCATCTAACCCCTCGCTCGGTTGATGTTCCCTTTATTTAGAATTTTCCCCCTTTTCTCCTGACTCTCTTTTCACTCTTTTTACATTTGTGTAGTTTCCCTTATCCTCGTTTCCAAACCCCGCCCAAACAAAAACGTGCTGGGTTAATTTACACCCTTCAGTCAGAGACATTGGCTGAAACTACAAGAATTGGGCGTGAGTTTTTGGTGGGATCCAGGATGAAGCCCTTCTGGGGTTCGCTTTTCTTGGGCCCGGTGCCCGGTGCAGCTTCATGTTTGGAGCAGCGTCCGACCGCTGAAGGGGAGAGTTTACAATCCAGGTCCCCCTGTTTATGTTGGCATCCTCGCCTATAGCTTTCACATCTCATTTGAATCGATGTCCCCATCCCAAGACCTAAACTATAAAATGTTTTTCGGGGAGAAAAATAGTTACTAAATGGTTCCCGTGCTTCAGATTGTTTTTGAACTGAAGTGTCAGCAAAATAACAAAACCTGAAACTTCAAACAAACCCGAGATCTGGAAACTTTGTTACTTTTTTTTTACGTATCCATTATTATGAGAATGTTTCCTCGGGCGATGTAACACGGGGGAGGAATGAAACATACTGGCCATGATCAGATTGCTTCCTTTTCTGGGATCGTGCTCTGTAGACTCTGCCGCTGGTCCGTGTTAAATTCGGATCCTTTTTACGAGGGTTCTGGGTGAGATGGTCTGAACCGACGGTTCTGGCTAGTCTCTGGGTTTAAGGCGGGTGGAGCTGCAGGCCGCGATACCGGAGCCGGCAGTGATTCACCAGACTCGTTTTCCTGATTGGTGTTGCTTTGTATCCCTTCAACTCCTAGTTTCCCCGTGTGCCCTCTTTCCCACCTCTTTCCCCTCGTCACTCCCTGTCCAATCTTCCCTTCCCCCTCCTTTTATATTTAATCCCCTTGTGCTTGTGCTTCTCTGCTTTTCTTCTTCCCCCTGCCTCTTTGCCCCCTTACTGGGTCTGACTCTCTTTCTGTTCTTTCTTCATTCAGTCTCTTCACTCCCCGCCCCCTGACCGTTCCCTCCATTCCTGTCAGGCTGGCTTATCATGTCTATTGAGATTGACTGGTTGGAAATCTTTGATGATAAGATTGATTATAAGATTTAAAAAAAACAAAGGTGAACATTTGAGCTCGGGTGGCCATTGTCACTCTATTTAATAACAACAGTTGGATCAAAAATACTTGGATGTGTGCGTGTGGTCTGTTCCTGTCCATGTTCCTGTCCATATACCTCACCGGGTTGTATTAATAAGGGATCTGAGAAAGGGTTTATTATAATAATGTTGTGAGATGTGCATTTTTGTTTTAAAGCTGCTTACTTTTGTGATTTAAATATTTAATGGCATGCATTGACACCAGTTCCAAAATGCCTCAATTTTAAATTTTTTGTCCATATGTTTAAGGCTCTCCATAGTCTCAGACCTCCATTACCTTCTGCAACCTTCTGATACCTGCACTTTTCCAATTCAGCTCTGGTACATCACTGCTTCCTTTGACGACCATGGGCTGCCATGCATTCAGCTGTCTGGGTCCTATCCTTTCCATCTTTTGCTATCGTTCATTCTCTTCGCTTCCAGAAACCTGCCTCTTTTTTTAAAGCTAATGATTACCCTCCCTAAAGGCTGCTCCTTTGGCTTCGAAAGGACATAAGAAATGAGTAGTCTATTCAGCCCTCAAATCATTCAATATGAGTCTCAACCTTAAACATACTTCTGTGACCTTCTGGAATAGAGAATTCCAAAGGTTCACAACCCTTTTTAATTTAGAAAAACTCATCTCAGACCCGAGTAGCAATCCCTTATTTTATTACTGTGCCATTGGTTCTACACTCCCCAACCAAGGAGACATATTGTCTGTATCTACCCTGTTTAATCCCTTTATATATTTTGTAGGTTTCCACGTGATCAAATCTTGTTCTTCAAAACTTGAAAATACAGCCCTTATTTGCCCAACCTTTTTTCATAGGATACTCTCACCATCCCAGGAACAAGTCTGATGAACCTTTGTTGCACTTCTTGTATAGCAATACTATCTTCCCTGAGATAGGGAGACCAAAATTGCAGACACTATGCCAGGTGCAGCCTACCTAAAATCCTATATAGAGGAAGCAAGACTTCACTGCTGTAATCTAATCCTTTTGCCTTAAATGTGAGTATTGCATTAGCCTTCCTAATAGCTTGTTGCATCTACACGTTAGCCTTCAGTGACTTATTGACAACGATTAAGTCCCTTTGTGCACCTACAATTTGAGCTGCTTATCATTTAAGAAATACTGTGTGTATCTGTTTACCTGAAGTAATTCTGTTGATACTTGTCTCATAATGGTCCTGGTGTGCACATTAGAATACATTGCGACATTAAAGTTGCAATGTGAGTGGAAGTTGTTCGTATCCCCAGATATTTGCTGTGCTCTACCATGTCTGAGTGTGCTTACTGCATCATGTTTTCTTGTCAGAATATGTTTACATTGGATCACAATACTGACACACTACCTCTGCTACATTGCAAAGATGCAAATTTAAAATTCTAGCTAGTCAGCAAAGCAGACTAAGTTACATATAATCTTTCTCACTTTTCGGTATTTCCAGGTATATCATAACCAACAATATACTTTAAAATGCAGCTGCAGTTATGATGTGGGAACTGTTATTGTCATTTTCTGTACAAAGCAAGAGTCCTCTGGCAGAATGAGATAAACATAAAGAAATAGAGTTAATTAAGGGATAAATGTTTACCAGAAGATTAAGAAATCCCCTGCGCTTGGAAAGTACTATTACATCTGTTTGAGGACAGACCGGGCCTCATCTCATCTGAAAGATGGCCATGCCAAAAGTATAGTACTCCCTCCATACAGGCACTGGCAATGTCAGCTTGAATTATGTTTGTGTGGTTTGAAACCAGACCCTTTGGACAGAAGCCATTGTAAAATGGGTATAGTGCTTATGAGGCCAGGCCTATCCCCCTCTAATACTGGGTTACAGTACTTGTTGGGACAGGTGTGTTCCTGTATAATATGAGACAGACCTGCATAATTGGGTACAATATAGGTGGGGGACAGATTTATTGCTCATTAACGGGTACAATACGAGTGCAAATAGACCTCCTGTATAGTGAGTACAGTACTGATTGGACAGGTCTGTTGGTGTTTAACACTAGGGTGCAATAATGGTGGGGACTGGTCTGTTGCTGTATAAAAGTGGGATACAGTACTAGTCACCAGAGTTAAGGTTTTTTTTTAAAACAAAGTTTAAAGATATTGCACCAGTACATCCTGGAATAGCAATGTATATTGACTGAGTTGTGATGTTTTGGTTATTGGTGATGACGTCTGTGTCTTCAATGATTTTCATCTTTTTTGTGTTGAACTAAAAGATTGGCCTTAATATGGTTGCTGTAGAATCAACTGGAATCCCATACCAGCTGGCCCAGTATACTTTCCATTTGTCTTGGATGACTGGCATTGCAATTTCCTAATAGTTAATTAAGGATGTATGATGCCTTTAAAATATCAATAAATCACAACAGGCTGACGATCTGACCTTTTTCAGTGTGAGAATGATGCAGGGTTTAATCGTGCGCTGTATATTGATGTCCAACAATATTGTTAGAGCAAAGCATCTTTGGTAGGATAGTACCCACGGCTTTGTCTTCAGCTTTGAAATCTTTCATTTCACTTCAGCCCACACCCTGACCCCGGCAGTGAATTGGCAGTTCCACCCTTTAGGAACTCGCGGTACATGTATATGAATTCCGTTCTCAGTGGACTTACCGAATGGCCTGTGTAATTGAGAACCAATCTGTGATGTGGAATATTTATCCCTCTGTCGCTCACACACAGTTCCTGTTTTTTGCTAATGTTTTGTCATGTAATTTTCAGAAGGTCCCCTTCAGACACTTATCTGTCGCAAGACTAATGATAAGCTCCTCAAATGATTTTTGTGTTAATTGCAATTCAGTCTGGCATGAACTTGGATAGTAATGATTACTCGAGCGTTCTCATGGAAATGTATCTCTGGTTTCTTACAGCTGTTAACTCCACTTTTTCTCAAAAATTGATTATTGGGAGAAGTGACCAATGTCACCTTTGAGAAGAAGAACGTGGGGAGAGTAAGGTTTTAAGGGAGGGAATTTCAGAGCTGATTTTACACCATGGCTGGCAATTGTAGGTGAAAGAATTGGAGGAGGCTTGTGACTAACTCCATGTGCAGGTCTGGAATGATGGCAAAGCTGGATATGATGACTGCTTCTTTGTCTTCATTCACAACTCTGCTCAGCTTGTGTATATAGGTGATACCCACATAAGGCTGAGATGATGCTTTTCCTTGAGTCATTAACACAACTGGAAATCAACCCTGTTACTTGTGTGAACTGTGGCAATAGTATGGGTAATAGTCTCATCTTTGAATCATGAGGTTGTAGGGGTTCACGTCCCAGGGAATTAAGCATACTTTCCATGCTGACACACTCCATTGCAGTAGTGAAGGAAAGCTGCAAAGTCAAAAATGCTGTCTTATGAGCATGGCATTGAGTTGAATAAGATATACTGAGAGGTATAAGATAATTAGCCCACCATCATTATCTTGAAGAGCAGGGGAGTTTTCCAGGATTTTTATGGCAATGCTTTTGTTTTAAAATCCAGATGTACTTATACCCATAACTGAACATTATTTTTCCCACCATCATATTCCCATGTTACTTTTCACTTGTTATACATCACCATTAAGTCACCCTTGTTTCCAATTAATTGATTTACTTTCAGAGCTTGTTTGAGCTGATGCACCTACCCCAAAGACAATAGTGTCTCAATACCTGAAAGTGGTGAGTTTAGATGCTTATTTTGCCACACTTGGAAGGTGGTTGAATACAAAGTGTTTGTCACATTTCCAACAATACAATGTAACTACAAGCGTACTTGATTGGCTGGCTGTAGCTTGTGTTGGCACAACGTGGGTTTGCAAAATATGTGTATAAATGCACTCTGAATGAGACTGGTACAGTCCAGACCATAAAAGGGCAAATAAATCGACTCTGGACCCTTTGAAGTCTCATTGCATAAAATCAAACATGGGAAAGGAAACTCCTGATTACCACCAGTGCCCTCCACCCCTCAGCACAAGTGAATACTTTTCAATATTGAAAACTAATTGGAAAAAGGTGGCAAGGACCAAGCATGTAACCTGGGTGGGGAATTCAGTATTCATTGTCAAAATAGTTTGTTAGTGGTATTACTGATTTGAGCTGGCTAAGTCCTGAGGACCTATCTGCTAGACTGGTTCTGCCACTGGCATTAACGGGGCCAACAATAGGGTGAAAATTTTATGGCAAAATTTTTGTCGTCATTTTCTTCCATTTTTCTGTGCAAGATGCATCTTGATAGTACCATGTGGATTGACTACTGCACAATCCTTGTGGGGATAAAGACCCACCTTCCAATTGAGCATACCATTTTTTTTTTGTGGTAATCCTTAGGATATTGATACTTCCAGGTTCAGTTTTAGTCATGCCATTGAATATCAAAGGGAGGTGGTTATTGCCCAGTACTTGTGTAACATGAATGTTTTTTGTCACTTCCATCGAGGGCTGTTGCAGGCTACAGCAAGACATTGATAGGATGCAGAGCTGGACTAAAAAGTGGCAGATGGAGTTCAACCTGGATAAGTGCAAAGTGATTCATTTTGGAAGATCAAATTTAAATGCTGAATACAGGATTAAAGATAGGATTCTTGGCAGAGTGGAGGAACAATGGGATCTTGGGGTCCATGTCCATAGATCCCTCAAAGTTGCTAAGGAGGTGTATGGTGCTTTGGCTTTCATTAACAGAGGGTTGAGTTTAAGGGCTGCGATGTTTTGCTGCAGCTCTATAAAACCCTGGTTAGATCACACTTGGAATATTGTGTCCAGTTCTGGTCACCCTATTATAGGAAGGATGTAAATGCTTTAGAGAGGGTGCAGAGGAAATTAACAAGATGCTGCCTGGATTGGAAGGCTTGTCTAATGGAGAGGATGAGTGGGCTAGGGCTTTTCACACTGGTGAGAAGGGAAAGAGGTGACTTGATAGAGGTGTACAAGGTAATGAGAGGCATAGGAAGAGTAGATAGCCAGAGACTTTTCCCCAGGGCAGAAATGGCTGTCATCAGAGGTCATAATTTTAAGATGATTGGAGGAAAGTATAGGAGAGATGTCAGAGGGAGATTCTTTATGCAGAGGTTGGTGGCTGCGAGGTATGCACTTCCAGTGGTGGTAGTAGAGTCAGAGACATTAGGGACATTTAAGCAACTGCTGGATAAGCACATGGACGGTAGTAAATTGAGGTCTGTGTGGGTTAGGTTGATCTTAGATGCACAACATCGTGGGCTGAAGGGCCTGTACTGTGCTGTACTGTTCTATGTTCTTCCCAGCCTGGATATTTTCCAGGTCTTGCTACTTTTGGAAATCAGTATCTGAGGAATCATGAATAGTTCTGAATATTGTGCAATTGTTAGCAAACATCCTAGATCGCTTCTTCATTTCATGCCAGATCAAGGCAGATTGATTAAGATGCAGAGCAAGCAGGGTGGTAAAGAATGGTAGTACAAGTGACTGAATGGGCACCTTTGATAGGTCTTTCATAGGCAGTGATGCTTGGATCCCTTCTGTACTGCTCATGTCTTGTTTGATTTCAGCAATCAACTTTTGCTGGTAGTTGAAATGTAAGGTAGCTTATGAGCTATTGCATCAAGAATATTCCATTCAGCCCCTTAAACCAATGTTCTTCATTCATTCTTGGAATGCAGGTATCACTGGTTAGCCAGCAGTTATTGCTCATCCCAAATCTGAGTGCTCTTAAAGGTGAACTATGTTGCTGTATGTTTGGAGTTGCATGTTAGCAAGAGTGGGTAAGGATGGCTGGATTTCATCTTGAAAGCACACCCTGAGCCAGCAATGATTTGATGACAATTGACATTGGTTGTATGGTTGCAATTTAGGCTAGCATTTAATTCCAGGATTTAAAAATTTTCTGAACAATTTGTACAGAGGTGGTATTACACACTCTTACAGTTGGTGCAACTTGAACCTGGCCCTTCTGATTCCGAGCAAGGGATACTGTCACTCCGCCACCATTAATCTCAAATTTCACCAGTGACATGGTAGAATTTTAACCCATTTCCGTTCAGGCATTGGTGTGAGCCTCTGGATTACTAAACCACTGACATTACCACTATGTCACTGTCTCCACTTTATCATTGTACATAATTGAGTTTCCTTATCTCTGGAAACTTTCTCCTGCATCTTTCCTTTATGTCTCATTCCTTCACATTATTAATAGATCTATTTTAAATGAAACTAGACCGCGTACTCTTGTAAGGATGAACCAGTGCTTATTCTTTTTGAACAGGTTTAACATCTCCTCTTCACTCTTGTACTCTGATATTAAGAAAATCTAGGATATTGTGTGCTTTATTTACCCCATTCTGAACTTTTCAATAGCTTACCTACATATGTGTGAGCATAACTTGCATTTATCACCTCAAGGTTCATTATGGGCATAATCAGATAAAATGACACCAAATGTTAGGACAACTTAATTCAAATTTTAAGGAGGATCATATTGAGGGAACGAGAGAGAGAGAGACACAGATTTAAGGAACACCTTAAGTTATAGGCATCGGTGCCTCTGCTGGAATGATTTTTAACATCAAAATAAACAACACCTGAAAGAACAGATTGGAGGTTTGTGGGCCTGGAGAAAGATTGAAATGAGGCAGTGGTGCTTTCATTTGTGTACACCAGCTAAAATCCAGGTGTACCGGGAACTGAATTTTCGGTATAGTGTGATCACTAAGTTTGACTCTTGATCCCAATAGATTTGATGCTCTACTGTCTAAATGGCTCCATGCCAAGTTTATGAAAATTCTTTCTGTTTAATCTTTAGCCGCCGAAGAAGAGACAGAGAACAGTGGAGGACTTCAATCAATTCTGCACATTCGTGTTAGCATATGCAGGCTACATCCCATACCCAAAGGAGGTATGATTTACTCGTCCTCTATTAATACAGGTCTTCTGTGGGTTTTCTGGGAGTCAGTTACCTAGGTTGCTGGATAACAATGCAGAGTTATTTCAACAGTGCAAGTTATATTTTGATACTGGGTGAGGTCTCCGTGAAGGCCCTGCCTTCTCAAACTTGCCCCTTGACTGACATGTAGTGATTCTCAGCTTAAGCTCACCACCAGTCATCTCTCTCTTTGTCTTGAGCGATCAGCCTATGGAAATATGGTGACTTTTATTCATTAACTTTGTTAGTCATCTTTTGTCAAGTTGTTAGGTGGGATCTTCATTTCCTGATGGAGAAATAGAAGTAATTGGAACATGTAAAGCAAAAGGAGATGGGAGGGCCAAGGGCACATGTTCTTGAATTCGTAGCAAATTTGTGACTGAGTAAACTCTTGTTTCTGAGCATTTTTAGAAAATACTTTGGTTTTGTTGAATTTTTAACCCCACATACTGGGCACAGCCATGGCAAGTGCTCAGGGCAGATTTCCTGGAATGACAACAGATTACGAGCCTCAGTCATGTGGAACTCCTGTGAATATTGATCTTAAAGCAGAGAAGGTTAAAGGGAGATTTAATAGAGGCTTTAACATTTTGTCATGAGGGGTTTTTGTACAAAAAATGAGAAATTAGCAGGAGGAGTGGTAGCAAAGGGTATTAATTTAAGATGATCGTCAAAAGAACCAAACAGATGAGGCTGATTTTTTTTTTTGTGTAACAGATTTTTGTGATCTTATCGGCACTGCTGGAAAGGGTCAAGTGGAGGCTGACTTAGTAGCTTTGCAAAGGAAGTAAGTTAAATATTTGAAGAGGCAAATTTTCAGGGCTATAAGGAAATGACAGGAGGTGTGGTACTTATTGGATAGCTGTTTGGGCTGAATGATCTTTGGCAAGGTTCTGTTCTACAGAATGGTAAGACATTGAGGAAAGAGATCTCTCTGAGATTGGTACAGCTAGGAAAAGGAAAAAGTCAAAAGTCAGGGCAGGAACAAAGTAGAGAGTGCGATAGGTCTGATAAATTAAACTGCGTTTATTTCAATACAAGAGGCCTAACAGGGAAAGCAGATGAACTCAGGACATGATTAGGAACATGGGACTCTGATATCATGGCAGTTACAGAGATGTGGCTCAGGAATGGACAGGATACAAATGTAAGTAAAAGTTACAGGAAGGATAGAAGCAGGGCTGGAGGAGACAACAGAGGATTAATAAAGGATAATATTACGCTGGTATTTAAGGGTACATATTCCTGGAAATACATCCAGGAAAGTTATTGGGATGGAATTGAGAAATAAGAAAGGGATGATCACATAGGGTTGTACAGCTGAGTCCACAACAGTCAACAGGAAGTTGAGAGAAACAAATTTGTGAGGAGATCTGTTATCTATAAGAATAAAGTGGTTATGATAAGGGATTTTAACATAGGCTGGGACTGCCATAGTGTTATGGGTCCAGATGGAGAGGAATTTGTTAAATGTGTACAAGAACATTTTGAGTCAGTATGTGGATGTACCTACGAGAGAAGGTGCAAAACTTGACTTACTCTTGGGAAATAAGGCAGGACAAGTGACTGAGGTGTCAGTTGGGGGAGCAGTTTGGAACAAGTGACCATAATTCTATTAGCTTTAAAATAGTGATAGAAAGGAATAGACTGGATCTAAAAGTTATAGTTCTAAATTGGAGGCAGGCCAATTTTGATGGTATTAGGCAAGGACTTTCAAAAGCTGATTGGGAGCGGATGTAAAAGGTAAAAGGACAACTGGAAAATGGAAAGCCATCACAAATGAGATAACAAGAGTCCAGAGACAGTATATTCCTGTTAGGGTGAAAGGAAAGGCTGGTATGTATAGGGAATGTGGGATGCATCAAGAAATTGAGGTTTTGGTCAAGAAAAGGAAGCATATATCAGAAATAGACAGCAGAGATCATGTGAATCCTTAGTATACTCCTAATGCCTTTATACTCTAAGAGGGAAATCAGGAGGGCAAAAAGGGGACATTAGATAGCTTTGGCAAATCGGGTTAAGAAAAATCCCAAGGGATTTTATAAGTTCATTAAGGACAAAAGGGTAACAAGGGAGAGAATAGGGCCCCTCAAAGATCAGCAAGGTGGCCTTTGTGTGGAGCCACAGGAGATGGGAGAGATACTAAACAAATATTTTGCATCAGTGTTCACTGTGGAGAAGGACATGGATAATATAGAATGTGGAGAAATAGATGGTTACATCTTGAAAAATGTTCATATTATAGAGGAGGTGGTGCTGGATGTCTTCAAACACATAAACATGGATACATCCCCTGAACCTGATTGGGTATACCCTACAACTCTGTGGGAAGCCAGGGAAATGTTTGCTGGCCACCTTACTAAGATATTTATATCATCGATAGTAACAAGTGAGGTGCAGGAAGACTGGAAGTTGGCTAACATGATGCCACTATTTAGGAAAGATGGTACGGAAAAACCAGGGAACTATAGATCGATGAGCCTGACATTGATGCTGGGCAAGTTGTTGGAGGAAATCCTGAGGGACTGAATTTACATGTATTTGGAAAGGCAAGGATTGTTTAGGGATAGTCAACACCGCTTTGTGCATGGGAAATCTTGTCTCTTGATTGATTGAGTTTTTTTTTGAAAAGGTAATGAAGAGGATTTATGAGGGCAGAGCAATTGGACTTGATCTATATTGACTTCAGTAAGGTATTTGAAAAGGTTCCTCATGGTAGACTGGTTAGCAAGTTTAGATTACGTGGAACACCAGGAGAACTAGCCAATTAGCTGAGAGTGGGTTTCCTCCCACAGCCCAAAAATGTGCAGGTTAGGTGAATTGGCCAAGCTAAATTGCCTGTAATGCTAGGTGAAGGGGTAAATGTAGGGCAATGGGTCAGGGTGGGTTGCTCTTCAGAGGGTCAGTGTGGACTTGTTGGGCCGAAGGGCCTGTTTCCACACTGTAAGTAATCTAATTTAATCTAAAAAGTGGTAGATGAGTTTAATTTGGGTAAATGTGAGGTGTTGCATTTTGGAAAGGCAAATCAGGGCATGACTTATACACTTAGTGATAAGGTTCTGGGGAATGTTGCTGGACAAAGAGACCTTGGAGTGCAAGTTCATAGTTCCTTGACAGTGGATTAGCAGGTAGATTGAATAGTGAAGAAGGCATTTGGAATGTTTTCCTTGATTAGTGAGAGAATTGAGTAAAGTAGTTGGGAGGTCATGTTGCAGCTGAACAGGACATTGGTTAGACCATTTTTGGAATATTGTGTGCAATTCTGGTTTCCCTCCTATTGGAAGGATGTGAGAACTGAAAGGGTTCAGAAAAGATTTACAGGGTGTTGCCAGGGTTGGACAGTTTAAACTATAGGGAGAGATTGTATAGGCTGGGACTGTTTTCCCTGGAGCGTTGGAGGCTGTAGGGTGACCTTATAGAGGTTTATAAAATCATGAGATCGTGGATAGGGTAAATAGACAAGGTCTTTTCCCTAGGATGGGGAAATCCAGAACTAGAGGGCATAGGTTTAGACTAGAGAGAAGATTTAAAAGGGACCGCAGAGGCTAGTGCATGTGTGGAATGAACTGTCAGAGGAACTGGTGGCAGCTGGTATAAGGACAACATTTAAAAGGCATTTGGATGGGTATGTGAATAGAAAGGGTTTTGAGGGATATGGGCTAAATGCTGACAAATGGGATTAATTTAGGCTATCTGGTTGGCATGGATGAAGTGGACCAAAGAGTCTGTTTCCATGCTGTACATCTCTCTGACTGTAAGGGTGACAATGTATGGAATGGGCTCATGCAGGACGGACGAAGCAAAGGTAGAGACCACAAAAACAAAGTGGATATAATGTAGGGACTGTATTTGTTTTGCCCACATCTGAGTGGCAAGTTGAGCACATGATTTAAACCTGTACCTTTATTGCAGGACCAATGGAGTGCCTTACTGCAGGTGCTGTGGCATTTTGGATGTAAATTTTCTTCTGAAGTCCTGTTTAACATCTTTTGTGGGTCAAAAGATAAAGTGGCACACTTTCAAGGAGAAGAGTCTTGTGTTCTGGCCAATATTTCTCCTTCAGTCATTCTAACAAAAAACAGATGAACTGGTCATAGGTTAATTGCTGTTTTGGGATACTGAGATGAGAAATTTATTAAGCAAGAGCATGTATGTGGAATGAGTTAGTATGTGGAACTCATTGCCACAGAAGGCTGTGGAGGCGCAGTCATTGAGTGTATTTAGGATAGGGATAGGTAGGTAAGGCCATCTGAGATTGCAGGGAGAAAGCAGTAGAATGGACTTGAGAAATATATCAGCCATGATCAAATGGTGGAGCAGATGTGATGGACCAAATGGCCTAATTCTGCTGCTCTGTCTATCGGGATCCTAGGATGCCCAGTTTAACTACTACATTTGCCCACAAACCAACAGATAAGCTTCAAACTCATATGAAGTTATGTGCTTAAATCATACACAATAGAACTAGCTTATTATCTTGTACAAACATGGCTTGCTGTGTGTTGGAATCTACAGATATCCAAATATTGCTGGTTTGGGTTTTTGAGCATCACCAGACTGTTAGAAAGTATGTGCATTAACTTGGAACAGGGTGTTTTGATTCTGGAGGAACCTTAACATGAGTAAATATTTTTGGCAGTGGTGTAGGGAAGTAAAGTACGATGTATTAAAAGCAGTGTCTATGTCTGCTATTTGGAGTGGGTGTGATGTGCATTATTGTTAATTGTACATTTAAATGTATGTAGGTGGTGGGTAATACAGGATCATAAGAATATAATACTTGTATTCTTATACAGGAAGATGAAAAATATTTTATTCAATTGCTCAATGAAACTCTTGAGACTGCCATTTTGAAACTTCCATTGTATCTAGAATCTGTAGGAGGGGTAGGCATGAAGAGTTCCAGACTTTCACAAGTCTGGAAAGGTTGGCCCCTGGTTATTAGCTTTCAAGTTAACTTAGTTCAATTTAACTTAGGGAGTCCCTTGTTCTGGACTTCCCCGCAGAGGGAAATAGTGTAGCTACTCCAATTAGTATATGAAGTACCTCAATCAGATCATGCTCCTCTCCGAACCTTGTAAATTTGAGCAAGTATTGGAAAAGTTATGCGACTTTAACCCTTTAAAATTCCTGAATAATTCTGATGCATCTGTGCTGCATTCTCCAATTGTTTTTTAACAAAAAAGAATTGCAGATGCTAAATATATGAAATAAAAGCTCAAATTGCTGGATATACTCAGCCAGACATCTGTGGAGAGAAAAGCAAAGTTAATATTTCAGATCAAATGTCTAAGAACTAGAGAGCCACACCCCAAACATAGTTATTTCCAATAGGGTCTGACTGCAGCAAATATAGAGGCATGTTAACAGAAAAAAGAACCTCTATTCTGAGATTTTGCTGTGTCTTGCATTAGGTTTGTCCTGAGATTGAAGTTCTGGCCAGACTAGAACTGCTCATTAATTCAGTACACCTTATGACAATAACTAGCTTGCATGTTTAGCTCTGACGTGGCTCAGGCAAAGGTTTGTAAAGACAGCTAGCATTATTGTTAAGGTAGAATATTGTAGTCACATTGTAATGTCCAGACATGCAGCATTCATCTTAGACTGCCAACACAATGACCAACTGAGCTTACTTTTTCTCTTTCCTGTTTTCAGAAAGATTGACACAGCAAACCCAGTGCAAACTTGTTACCATCATCAACTCCCTCATGTTTTAAGTGCATGCGTGGGGTTGTTCCAAGCAGGATCATTATGGTCTGTTCCAGGATTATATTGTAACTCTCATTCTGGTTGATTGCATTAGATTAACAAAGTCACTGGAACATTGCACTGTGATTAGATTAGATTACATTACAGTGTGGAAACAGGCCCTTCGGCCCAACAAGTCCACACCGAAGCGCAACCCACCCATACCCCTACATTTAACCCGATACCTAACACTACGGCCAATTTAGCATGGCCAATTCACCTGACCTGCACATCTTTGGACTGTGGGAGGAAACCGGCGCACCCAGAGGAAACCCACGCAGACACTGGGAGAACGTGCAAACTCCACACAGTCAGTCGCCTGAGGCGGGAATTGAACCCGGGTCTCTGGCGCTGTGAGGCAACAGTGCTAACGACTGTGCCACCGTGCCACCCACGGTTAGCTCTTAATGAGTAAATCATTTCATATCATTTCAGTGCAGTGCTACAGAATCAATTCCTTGTTCTTGAAGCACTGAGGGAAAGGTTAGAATGTGACTAGTGTTAGAATGTAACATTTTATGAAGTTTGAATTGGGGTAGGATGCAGTGAAACTGTGGTCTTGACTTGGACCCAAGTGCAGATACTACTCTGAGCCAACCTGAAAGTTTGGAAAGGTTTGGAAGATGAAATGGTTGGTGTGACTGCGTGGCTATGGATGTAGATGTTGACCGTAGGAAAGGTAGATGTTGGCTGCATGTAGCAGCACCCTAAACAGTTCTGCATGAGGTTTAAATGACTGAACAGCAAACAAATATGTCACGGTTCCTGGTTTGGGGTTTAATCAACTGGTAGTTAAGGAATAAGGGATCTGTAGTTAGGATCATTTCTTCCAAACCAGTGACTCCAAATATTGCAAGCAAGAGGAAACTGCACTAGATCCTGTGTTCAGAGAAATAAGTTAAAAGTACAAACATATGAACAAGAGTGGGCCACTCAGCCCTTCAAGTCTGCTCCACTATTCAATAAGATCATGACTAATCTGATCCACTCTACAATCTTGCGTATCTCTGATTAATCTTTTGTGCCCTTGGTAATAAGAATCTATCTACCTCCGCTTTAACAATACTATAAGATTCTGCATTACTGCCTTTTGGGGAAAGAAATTCCAAAGTCACTCAACCCTCTGAGAAATATTATTTCCTCATCTCTGTCTTAATTGGGCAAACCCTTATTTTTAAATATGCATCCAGTCATAGATTCTCCCAAAAGAGGAAGTACCCGTTCCACATCCAGTCAGTCAAAACCCCTCAGGATCTTGTGTTTCAATGACCTCATCTCTGACTCTTCGAACTCCAGAGGAAATTAGCCTAGCCTATCTAGCATAGTCTCTTAGGCAATCCACTTATTGCAGTTAATGGTCTAGTAAAACTTCTCTGTACTGCTTCCAGTGCATTAATGTTCTTCCATAAGTAGTGGTTGGTCTAATGATGATCAAGAAGCCGTTGTCAATTGTCAGAAAAACCATCTGACTCACTAATGTCCTTAAGGAAGGTAACTGCCATTCTTACCTGGTCTAGTCTACTCGTGACTCCACACTTGTTATAATGTGGCTGAAACTTAACTGCCTCTGGGGATGGGGAATAAATACTGATCTAACCAGAGAAGCTGACATCCCATGAGTAAATTATTTTAAAAGTTGGTACCGTAATATGCTGGTTTAGGGAATTATCCTAAAAATTCAATAAATTCCTCATCTAGACTACTTCTTTTCTAATTTTTCCAGTCTATACCTCACATTAATTGCTGTCTCCATTTGAGGTGTTTAAGCTCCGAGTCTTTCTTCCTTACCATAGTCCTGTCTTACTATATGTTTATCATTGGTGTCTGTACACAGCTCTCACAAGTGACCTCTTGCCTTTGTCATTCAGATCTCTACCCAGACTGCTGCCATGTTCTAGTTTTCTGAGCTACTCCACTTTTCGTAGCTTCCTGTCCTTCTAAATGCCACATACTCTTCCATATTCAGGTTACAAACTAGGCCACTCTGCTGCCACATCTCATTAGTAGCCATTAGATTGTACTTATTTATCTCAATTAGCACCTTTTAATTCATCCGTTTTGTTTCAAATAATACGTACATTTGAAAACATTTTAAAGTTTTACATTTTCTCCTTTTATTTATTTTGTAAATCTTATCTGCTGATATTTTTGACGTTATAACAGAAATAGGCCCAATGAATCTGTGCTGGTGTACATGCTCTACAGAAGTTTCCTCCTTTCCCACTTTATTACATTTGCAAACTATTTAATTTTGTATTCTGTTCGTTCTTATGGGCTTAACTAGATTTGTCTTCAATATATTAATGCTGTTCACCTAGACTACTTTCCATGGTAGCAAGTTCCACATTTTCACCACTCAATAGATTGAAACGATTCTTCCAAATTCCCTATGGGATTTATTAGTGACTATGTTGTACTTATGACCCCTAGTTTTGGTTTCTCCACATATTCTGTATGTCTGCCATATCAAATTTTTCATAACTTCAAAGATTTCTCTCCTGCCATTCCTTAACGTTTTCTTTTCTAGAAAAAGGAATCCCGGGCTTCACAATTGTCATTTCTCCGTTATGGATTCAAGAATAGATTAGTGAGCCAGGACTCCAGCTACAATGTGCAAGCAAGGTCACCCTTTTCACAGCTTCCCTGATTACTAATTTTGTGCTAAATTAGACTGTCTTTCATGTCCTGTGGACCGTAAAGGTCACGACTTCGAGGACACATCAATCTGTCGTCCCTCAAGGAGTGTAGTATCCACTTGTGGAAGTTGATGGTCTGGTTTAAGAAAGAAATTTCTGAAATATGGCAGCTTTTACTTTCAGCTATCTTTGTAGGTAACTGTCCAATGGATTATTAAAATTTCCAGACCTCTTATGTCATTTAAAGATGGTGCATAATGTGGAATTATGTACACCCCATCAAAGAAGGGACACATCTCTGCAAGGTCTGTTGATGATTGACCTTTGGAATTAAGGCTTTCTGACCAAACGGTGAATTGACATTTTTGAGATTACACCATAATTTCACATAGTGGTAAACTGCAATTTATATATGTATGTGCATGCATGCAAATCCATGAAATCAGAATTAAGATTTGACATTCAGAATAGCAAATCAGAGAAACATCACACTTGGGAAGTGTCTTTCTATTTGAAGGACAGTCACTAGTATTAGCATGTGTGGTGTGTAGTTGACGTGTTGCTGAAAACCTCCTAAAAGTAACCAGTGAGGAAACCTTGAAATGGAAATACTTTTCTCTTCTTGACTTTTCTCTTATGTTTAAAAAGTTTTTTTGTTATTTCCTTCTTCCTTCACAGCATGACCCTTGGATCCATGCAAGTCTGAGTCCTCGAAACAGCACTGGGAGCACGCTGGACAGTGATAGCTGGGAGTCTTCCCGCTCTTCTGACTCCCACGTTCTACACTATGGCAAAAAAATAAAATGCATGGTAGACAAAGAAGTGATGAAGCGGGGGAAGTCGGACAGCCTGTTGCTGGAGCGGCCAAATTTCACCAATACCTTGTTCGAGAGTCCAGAGAAAACAAAATCGGAGAAAGTGAAGAAGAAGAAGATTTCTTTGAAGAAATTGAGTCTTGACGGGGTGAGGAAGAAGAAGAGTTCTGAAAGTGTAAAGAGGATCAGTTTGGAAAATGGTACGAAGACCATGTCCCAGCCATCAGCTGAGATCACTAGACCAATAGAGGTCCGACAGATGATTGAAAAGGTGCCACAGAGTGAGACTGAGTCAGAGGAGGAGACTCTTAATAAATCTCACGAAACTAAAGAGATCAGCAAACAGACTTTGCTGCTGGAAGAGTTTGAAAGAGAGGCTGCAGATGCAGAAAGATCTTTGGTGATTGAGCAGTTCAAAGGACTGCAGGAAGATCAGGAAGAAAAGCACGAAGCAAGTGAAAAGAAGGAAGAACGGAAGGAAGGGGAAAATGAGAAGCAAGTGGAAAAGTGCAGCAAAGATCTGGAAGCAAGTGTAACAGATGAAATCACAGTGGGCTCAGGTAAGTTTATTAAGGAAATGTTAATGTGAATTTTCAAGAAATATAGTCAAGCTCCGGGCAGCTTCAGCATAAAACAATACAATCCTAGCAAAAAATCATAAAAAGAGAAGTCTTCCAACAGAGTTTTCTCTCGAGTTCAGATATCTAAAATATCAGTGATTCGAATGTCATTTTTAAATGAATTGAAAACCAATATGAGGAGATACTGAAGAAACGAGAGTTGCTTTCCTTGAATCTCAATCTCTCCGTAACCCCCTCTGCTTAAGTAGGTCAAAATCAATAAGTCATTTTGATACAGCAAATAAAGGAGACATTGTTTGTACTGACAGGAGCATCACTGACATGAAGGAAAATATTTAAGGTAAGGGGCAAAAGAAGCAGAGGTAAGATGAAAACTTCTTACTCTGAATGGCCTACGATGCATTTCAGTGAGTGATGCAGACATCTTGACATTGTATAAGTTCCCCCTGTTCTGTTTACTGGGGATTGTGCGGCAGCTCCTTTCCCTTTCTTTCATTTACTTTCACTTCAGGACTGTTAAAATGGTCAATGATTTTTTTTTTTGCCTCCTCTTAACACTCTGGCACAAGTCTCCATGTCTTTTCCCGACTCACTGAAATCGTGAGTAGCTCTGTGACTTATTCTTGTATTTGTGAATATCAATGAATGCTTCCTGCGTTTTGAAAAGGTGAAGCTAAATTCTCTCCTTGAACTATTGTGATCCAAGTCATAAATGTGTGCACACAGTGCTACGTGTGTGGGTACTATGTGGTTAATTTTTATGGGGGTTATGGTCAATTGCAAACAGATGCCTTACTAACCAGCAACCAATATCTATGCTACTGCATCTCCGTCTTGCACAGGGCCCCTCAATGCCTATTTTCTGCTCACTGCCCTCCACCACCGCACATGGCACTGTACAGTGAGGGTGGAGACAGGTGAGCGAAATGGAGCAAGTGAAGGGTCCGAAACAGTTAATGAAGCAGTCAGTAGGGCACTAGGGTATTGGGAGTGGGACAGTAAGCATGTCAGAAAACATATCACCATTCCTTTGGTGTCACTGGAAAAATCAGTCCTTTCTTATTGCTCAATACTCAACATAAAATAGCTTATTCTTTACTTGCTATCTCAGTATACTGTTCTGGAAAACCATCTGGCACGCTTTCAATGGATTCATCCATTACAGCATTTGAGCTAGTTCGGTTTACCTAAATCTGTATGTAGATTGAAGTCCTTCATGATTACTGTGTTCCCATTTTTTCTGATTTATACTCTATCCTACATGGTTACTATTGTTTGTGACCTATAAACAACTCAGCAATGTTTGCTGCCCTTGATATTTTGTAGCTCCACCCAAAACTGAATCTTCATCTTGATCTTTGATTTTTTTTGAATACAGTACTAATCTCATTCTTTGTTAATACCATATTTTCCTGTTTGTCAACCTTACCTGAATGTCAAATGTCAGTTCCCAAGCCTTAGTCACTCTGCAGCCGTGACTCCATAATGGCAAAATGCTAATTCATCAACCTTGTTGCAAATGTTGTGTTCTTTTTAAAATTATTTTTGCAGCCTGTAGCTTTGTCTGACTTTGTTTCCTGTTTCCCTCTGGTACTTTGCTCTCTTATGTTGGCTTTGGTGCAAGTTTGCCTTCAACTGGGTATTCTGACCAGATGTGACAAATCTTATAAAAACGTTTTTATAACAGGAGAGATGTTGTGGAGATATGGATATCATTGGTATTGAAGAATCCAACTGACACTTAGTACAACTAACCATTAAGTACAAACATTAAATTCTTCAGGCACATGGGTGGGTTAATGGTAAACTAATATTTAACAACAGAGGAGCATGCTTCAAAGGACCTGAGGTAAAATGAAATATGAGATTTTTATATCATCACCGGCATATGCTATAATAGTGATAATATGATGAACGTGTCTCTTAAAAATATACTGACCGTAAGATGTAATACTACTGACTTTGCTCTTTAATTTACCACATCTTCCCTCACATGATCCCTCGCCCCTTACTATTTAATTTATAGCCTTCTCAACTGCCCTAGCTACAAAGCTCATCAGAGTACTAATCCCAGCATGGTCATGAAAAGACTCTCCCAATCGCTAAACTCTGACTTACGCACCCCCCCCCCCGACCCCAGTCTGGTCGCTCTCTCTCTTCCTTAGTCAGGTGGTTGTTTTCCTTATTATCGTGCTGTCTTGCCTTGTGGCAAACAGAATATAGAATATTCCGCAACACATTCCTCCTTTGTCCAGAGCAGATGCTTTAAAGCCTAGTACTGGGCATGCAATACAGCTTTTTGAACTCTGTCTCTGCTGCACTAAGAGGTGTCTAATCACCATATCTACGAACTATGTTTTATTGACTCCCCCACTTTTACGTGGTTTCCTGCACTGTGGTGTCATGGTCACTTCACTCATTCATCTTGTGCATCACGTTCTTCCACACAGGCTGCATCAACCCTGTACCTGTTGGAAAATTGCAAGGGCTGAGGCTCCCCAAACATTGGGAGTGTTCTTCACTGACATACCTGTCTTTCACATCCTGAAATGTGAACCAAAGCAGGTGACTCTATCCCCTCTAAGGAAAAAAAATCTACGTAATTTGTTCACCCCTCTCTGTTGTAGTCTTGGCCTCTGACTCAATGATACTGAGTCAATGTTCCTCCAGCCATATACATGTAATGCAGATGTGTTTGCGTTGGATCATGCGTGTTCCTGAACACTCACATTCTATAGTCACCACACATTACTTGGTTTGCCGTATTTATAGCATTTAATAAGTCAATAACTTTCACTAATTAAATGTTAATGAATGTCCCTGGTCCTGCCTGTGCTTATATTCGTCAAAGTGAATGCCTAAAATTCACCGACTAGAGGGAACACCTCAACAGCAAATCTTTACTACTACTAGCAGTAAGCTCTACTACTGCTAATAAGACATAGCAATTTCTAAAGTTGCCTGCAATATGAAAGGAAGATGAATCCGAT
Source organism: Chiloscyllium plagiosum (assembly GCF_004010195.1). Classification (NCBI taxonomy): domain Eukaryota; kingdom Metazoa; phylum Chordata; class Chondrichthyes; order Orectolobiformes; family Hemiscylliidae; genus Chiloscyllium; species Chiloscyllium plagiosum. The sequence continues at coordinate 59,588,892 of NC_057722.1, forward strand.
AAATATTTGCCAAATGGTCAATTACCAAATTTCCAAAGATGTCATACTCTGAATTTTCTAAGATCTTGGGTGTACCTGGGAGCCATTGATTGGATTGCAGTGGGTCAGTTCAGATTGGTTCTCTGTCCCCGACCAACCCACTCCAAGAAAGAATTATCTTGCTTTAAAAAGCACAAATTTCTCACCATCCATCACGTGTGCACTCTGGCAAGTGTGCAAGGATGGCCAATTGATAATGAAGAATGAGTTATTTGTTAACCACACTATTTTAGTTTCAAACTATTGAACCATTGCTCATCCTGTGTATTTTATTTCCTACCATTTGAAGGATGTCAGTGAGTTAGAATTGATCTTGAACAGTGGACTGGAATTGGAAATAACAAATAGCTCATTCCTTTTACACTCTGCCCAACTGGTTCTGATCCCTCATCCAAGTGCCCAGTTTTTTTTCTAATTCTGACAATTTATGCAGTGAATGTAATCAAGCTGGAGCCTTGGCATGCTCACTGGATCATAGTCAAAAGCAAAGGGCATTTTTTATTTAACTGACCCTGTCCCTCCAACCCAAAAAGAACACTTTGCCCCACTTTTTGATGAGTGATTAAACAAGTTGGATAAAATATCACATGAAACAAACAGAAAATACTGGAAAAGCTCAAGTCTGCCAAAATCTCTAGGGATAGTGTCAGATTTAATGTTTTGAGTCTAATATGTCTTCAGAATTTCTCTTTCTGCCGATGCTGCCAGACGTACTGAGTTTCTCCAAAATTTTGTGTTTCAGATTTCCAGCATTGGTTGTATTTCTGTTTCATTTGGTAGATCTCGTTACGCTATTTTTCAGACAAATACACTGAATCGGTGCGGATTTCACCAATGTCCCCCATCCCCCGCAACCCCAGATCCAACCTTCCAACTCTGCATCACCCTCTAGAACTGACCTACCTGTCCATCTTTCTTCCCACCTATCCACTCCATCCTCCTCACCGACCTATCACCATCACCCCCCCCCCCCCCAACCTTCATCTATCTATTGCATTCCCAGGTACCTTCCTCATACCCATCCCATTTATCTCTCAGCCCCCTTGCCCCCCTCCCCCCAATTCCTGATTAAGAACTTATGCTCGAAACGTTGACTCTTCTGCTCCTCTGATGCTGCCTGACCAGCTGTGCTTTTCCAGCACCACACTCTTCGAAGCAGAGAGTTATTCCCATTGTGTCAAACAATAGTTATCTCTAGCTCAACATGTTTCCCTTCTAAAAAAAAATTGGTCAATATTATATTGCAATTTTTGGGAACATGCAAATTAGCTGTACACAAGTGAGGGCCTGGTGTTGTTGTTCTTGGATATGTGATTGAAGAATGCAAACATGCTTTACTCCCCAAAATAAGTGTCTGTTCATTACTAACACTTGGTCCCAATGTGGTCGATGGTGAGCTCAGTGCTTGTGGAACAAGAATTCCTCCATTTTGAGACAGATTGAAAACATTTGTTGGGAAAGGGTAATCGGGAATGTAGGATCAAATTATAAGGATGGAACTAAGTTGAGATCTGATTTGAATAGAAGAAGGGCTGAATGGGTATTTCCTTTTCTGTAAAGTTTGGAAATTTTCTTCGTTTGAAGCAAGTGTCCTTCAGAGTGAGATGACTAATTTTATGTCTCATTTACCTTGCAGGTCCTCCTCCTAACACAGACACAGTCACCACAGAAAACCTCAAGATTGAAGGTAAACTTACTAATGGACCTTCTGATAATGAGACTATCTAGACCATATTTCTTTCTCTCTTACCAATACTACAATGTTTTTCAGTTCTATTCCATCATTCTTTCTAAGCTTTCAATGCTCTTCTCATTCATTCTTCACACTGTATCCTACCCCTTAAGTTTTTGTTTTTGGTTTCTTGTGAGAGTTTGAACTCTTCCCCTTCAGCTTTAAAGAACCCAAATAGTATGTTGAATAACTTCATCCCTTCTCTTTACCTGTACTCTATTTGAACCTTGACATTGTAGTGTGACTCTTCCCTTGGCTTTGTCATCTTCTTTGGAGAACTTGCACTGCATACTCCAATGGTTTCCATTACTGGAGGAATCCTGTATGCCTGAGGCCATTTGTCACTTCTCTTACCCCCCCAACATCACCCAAACCCCTAGCCTGTAGCCACTGACCTATATGGGCTTCTGATGCATATACAATTTTAAACTTCTGACCTTTATTTATACGTAAAACATTTGGTGTCTCTAACGCCATGCTTCCTTATCTCAGCAAGCTCCTCCAGTGATACCACCCCCTGATGCATCTCCGTGCTTTTCTAGATTTTCATATTTGCCGATCCTCAAAACCATCACTGCACTATTATCGGCTATGCCTTCAGTTGCTTGGGCCCTGATATCTTAAGGTATTGCTAGAGGCAAGGAATTAATAGATAGAAAGTTGTGCAAAACTTGATCAGAGCATTCTAGGAATATGAGATACAGTTCTGGTTATTTTATATTAAGAATATAGGATCACTGAAAATATGCAAAGAAGACTTGCATGAAAACACCAGAATGCACCAATATTTTCTCAATGCGATAAATGCCATCCTTGTTAATGAAACTCACATAAGAAATAAGAAATAAAATCTACCTTTTCTCCAGATTTATGAACCTACAAAGTATTTAAAGGGTAGATGCAGGTAAGATATTATCACCTTGAGGATTTTAGAACTAGCTGGTACTAAATTAAAATTAAAAATTAGGAGGATGCCATATAGGTCCATGATGAAAATAAATTTTACTTGGAGATGGATGTTGGTAACCCTTTATGCCACAGATAAATAAAAAATTATGGGGATAATATGGGTAAAAAACTGAAGTATTCGATCAGCTATGTTTGTATTAAATAGTGGGGCAGATTTTACGGGCATAATGGCTTACTCTTGTTCATATTTTCCTCACTGCTTTTAATGATGTGAATTTATACTGATTGGTTCCTTTGCTTCTGTGTTCCTACTTTCTATGTTATGTGTGACCTCACTTTTGTTGCAAACATAGTAACTCTCACCTTAGCTAGATTGAAATTCAGCTACCAATTTGAAAATTACTGCAGGTAATTTTCTGCAGTCCTTGGTATTGAATATTGTCATCGTCCGATCTGATGATAATTCTGGTTGAGTATTGAGTATCTGATATGTTGACCATTTGGCTTCTTTCAGATGATGACTCATGGGACCTGATTACCTGCTTCTGTATGAAGCCTTTTGCTGGTAGGCCAATGATTGAATGCAACGAGTGTGGGACCTGGATTCATCTCTCTTGTGCTAAGATCAGGAAATCGAATGTTCCTGAGGTTTTCATCTGCCAGAAGTGTAAGGACTCAAAGCAGGACATTAGGAGGTCCAATCGAGCTCGAACCGGGCCCAAGAAACGCTTCAGCGAATGACTAATCAGAGATCTGATGGTTCTGACAAGTCATAGAGACAATCATGCACAATGGGAAAAAGGAAAAGGTGTATTGAGAACTTTGTGGGACCAACTCTGCCCTGTCTGGTCAGGCATTGATCATTTGCCATCTTGAAAAAACCTCAAAGGTGCAGGAATCACCGTATGTTGAATGTGTATATAATCCAAGTCCTGGAGTGCTCGGCCTCTTCTCAGTCATCCGATCTCTCTGCAATTTTTCTTTACGCAGTAATCCCATTGAAGTCTGCAACCTAGAGACTGGACCAAAACAGTTCCCTATTTTGCACTCTCCTATTTAAAGTAGATCTGTGATTATGAAGCAGGACTTCTAAGTCAAGAGATGCCAGGAAATACCATGGATTATCTGTTACTATTAGTGTTGACTATGCCCATTGTCATTGGAACAAGGAGCAATGTGAATTTTTGGTACTTTGCAGAGGACTTCCAGTTGAATGAGGTTGTGTACTTGTGCTGGGGAGGAGCAGGGTTGGAGGACTAAGACATGGCCTCTCTGTCATACAAAATCAAATTGCATTGCTATGTCAAGCATAAACATAGTAGAGGGGCCTCTTCTCAACTTTGGTTAAAGCACCTTAATGAGAAATTAAGGTGATCGCATGAGTAGGCTGAGGCCTTGAGTTTGAGAAGTCGCTATGCAAAATTCTAGGTGTTGGGTTCCATTAATATCTCCTGCCAACTTTTTAGAAAAGTGTTATTCAACAGAACAGTTTGTTCTTATGCTGTTTCATATTCAAAAAAAGTGCAATTATGATTGGATATTTGTTTCCCATTAACAAAGGTTAATTTCTGTTAGTTAATCAGGAATTGATTCTGATACCTTTGTTTTCTAGGCAGATGTTTGTGGAGGCTTCCATCTCAAGGTTCCTCTTCTCACCCCCCCCCCCCCCCCAAATTCCCAATCATCAAAAAAAAGGGAGCAGTATTGAGCCATGCTGGCATATTTGATTCTTAGCATCACTAGTTTAGTGGCAGGAGGAGTCAGCCAGGGTACCCAACTCTTTTAAAACAAAAAAAAATTCCCATTGTGGATGGCAGACGAAAGTTGTATGTCAGTCCCTCTGCAGTGGTAAGTCTGTTCCTGCTTGGGATGTAGATTCTTATTTTGCCACTGGTGTGGACTATCTAAGAATCTAACTTGCAGTCAGGCATGAGTTAGTGTCTGGATCAGTGGTCCCAGCCCACAACATTTGTTGAGCTCTTGATAATGTGATGAGACACAGACCTTGGAGTTCACACCACAAACCTTGATCAGCATAGTTCAGTTATAAGCTGCCTTAATAACAAACACGTAAAGCAATCTCCATCTTTCTTCACACCTCTAACAGTGAACTAATACGAAATATCCAAGGCCACGTGAACACCATTAACATCCACACCAGGTAGAGATTCCATCTTTCCAAACTTCAGTCATTGCTGTACAAAGCACTTTAAGCTGCATAACACAGTACAGTTGGATACGGGTCCCTCTCTGGATTGGCAAATTTTAAAAACTGTTAATGCAGCTCTGTCTCTTTTGGGTACTAACTGTTTACGCTGGAGACTTTCTTTCATGCATAAGTGTTAAGGGCATTTTATTGTAGACCAAAATCATTCCTCTTAAAAACATGCAATGCTCAACACCTGAGGGACCAACATTGACCAGCTGTTGAGATTGACTACTGGATACTGACCCTTTACTCATCCAGTGTGCTGAATTTTGGAAGGGTTTTCTGTAGTGTGCAGACTTCAGTGAGCAGGGAAGTTTTACCCTTGGAAACTGATTGTTTTAGCGTGACTGCTGGAATTCTATCCTTGTCATATTTTGATTTAAGATGTCTTTGTTTTTGGGTATCGGGTTATCTGCAAAGCTCTGTTGCACAAATTACAGAGTTGGAACTTTGGAATTTTGCCTACTGATGAATCCCATAAAACTAAATGATTTAGTTGGAATTATTCTGGTTTTAGTGTAGCCAGGAGAGAATAGATGAGAAAGTTTCAGATATTTCTGGGTAAAAATCAGGGATGTGGAATTAGTTTGACCTAACAGATTTTTTTAATGAAGTTTTCTGTTTTTAGAAACTTTTTTTTCTTTTAAAAGGGATGGTCAGAGTGAAGGGATTTTCCTAAGGTGAGTTGATAGCACTCAATCCAATGAGACTCTTAACCTGTGCTGAGGTGGTTAATTTCTTATTCTCATTAGGTAATGGGTGCAGAATTGATTTCTGGTGCCCCGAGTTAACACTGGCCCCTGCCCCAACACCACCACCCTCCCACAACCATCCCAGTAGCCCCTTCCCTCGAGGCTGCACTTGTGCCATTTTTTGACCATGAAGGGGAGGAGTGGAAGTGTAATGAGATGGGTGGGGTAGAACAGGAGGAGTCCAGGTGGAAAACTGAACAGCACAGATGGAGTAGCTAGAAGCTGGGATTTGGATGTAGTCACTATCCCTTTATTACAGACATGGATGTTTTTTAAACTATAAAAAGATTACACCCAGGTCATGATATTTGGCCCAGTGCCAAAATTTGCCATATATTCTGTTTGTAAATACACCAGAAATTAATCTGTAAATAATCCTGGTTAAGAAGCAATGGAAGATAGGATGGGATGCTGGCATTGAGGTTACTTGGGATATGGTGTAAATTGCACTAAACCTTTCACCATGAGAATCAACAGAGGGGGTCAGCCCTCAAACTTGTGTTATTTTGTACAAATGTAAGATAATCGAAACCTGCATTTATAAAGTGCAGGCTATGTTTAAGATGTACCTGCTCATTCCTTAAGACCAGTTTTTTGTGGGAATGATTTGTATTTTCTGTAAGTATCACTTTTTGAATTGTTTTGATGCAGTTGGTAAGGGAATAGGAGAGCAGGGAATAACTTTAAAATATCCCTCTGCCTCCTTTCAGTGCAGGCATCACAGCTGAGTCTCCAGCATGGGCATTAACCTGATGCTCTTATAATTGTTGGGCAACAATTTACCACTGCATCACCACATTGACTGGTTTTATGCTCCTGGCAGGTAAAATAAAATCTACGTTGAATATACATCTTGGAAACTGGGTGTTAATATTTAGTCCCTGGGAGTGATTTACGATATTAGATTTGGACAGGCATAGCCAGAACCTACTATCCATCTTGCCATGCAATTGTTGGGTTTATCACAAACAAATTTTCACTTGTGCAGTGGAGCTGAGAATATGATGTATTTGAACTGCTACATGTATTCTTACGATGGAAACAAAGAAACTGTTCCTGGTTGGAGAATCTAAGGAGGCGTTATCTTGGCAAGAGTGCTAGGCTGTTTAATGGCATAGTGAGGAAGCACTTTGAGGTAAGGACAGTGGGAGTCTGGAACTTTCCCTCACAATCTTACTGGGGTCAAGACTCTGGTTGATAGCAGATCATTTGTTGGGTATGTATATCGAGGGTTAAAGTGGATTCCTTTAGAGATACCGATCAGCCGTGACCTAATTGAGTGGCGGAACAGGTTCTGGGGCTGAATGGCTTCCTGTTCTGGTGGACCACACAAGGCTCTGTTACCTCTCCCTCCTGCCATCAGGACAAATCAAGTTTGGAAATTTGGGAATCATGAATCTATTTTATCCCAAGTCCATGAATACAGGTATCCGGCAACTTTCAAATCCCTCGTGCTTGAAACAGCTCACCTGAGTATAACTGATGGGTCAAATATTGGATTCTTCTGCTTTTTATTGATCAGTGTTTTGTCAGTTGACAAAACTTGCAACATCCTCCATTTTATTATGTTAAATTCAAATTTCCTGATTTGATTTCACCTATTTTATATCTGACCTAGTCTCCTTAGGAACTGTTTCTAATGGCTTGACTGTCACCCTAAAATTATGCTTCCTGGTTCTGGATTTTCCCACTGGATGGAATGGTTTCTCTGTGTCTACCTTTTTTGAGTTGTTTATTACTTTAAACATGTCAATTCAACTAACACAGCCTTCTAAATGTGAAAATGTACAAAAATGTAAGAAATCTAAGGAGGATGCCATTCGTCTCCTAAAGCGGGTCTTTCTAATGTAAAGTTTGCTGCAGTTGCCAGTAAGGTTTTTGGGATATTGCAGCTGCCACTTGATCTCTGGCCAAGATATAGCAGCTGTCTTCTCTTGGTTCTCACTGAGGGGTCCACACCCACTTTCAAACATCAAAAATAAGGTCATGGAGGGACATAGTTTGGGAAATGCTGTTGATCTGGATGAAGTCTTGTTTCCTACTCAATTCTCTTATCCCTTAATTCCCTTTATGTCTGAAAAACCTATTGGTCTCTATCTTGAACATATGCATCGGCTATACATCCACGTTGTGAAGGCCAAGGATTTTCAATGTTCTGGAACAAGAGCTTTGAAGCCAATTGATTAGTTTTTAATTGTAATTACTTTGAAATGTACAGTTGTACAGCACAAAAGGCCATTCAATCCATCATGCCTGTGCTAGCCACTAAGGAACTGTCCAATCCACACCCTTTCAGCTCCTATAACCCACCAGTTACAACACCACGTATGTATCCAATAGTCGTATTTTAAAATGTAATGAGAGTTTTCACCACTACTACCTTCTCGGAGTGAGGTTCAGAAATCCTCCATCCTCTAGTGAAAACACTTCCTCTCAATTCCTCGTTCTTTCCTCTGCCAATTACGTTGGAATCATGCCCCCTGTTTATTGATCTTTCTACTGAGAGAAATGAATCCTTTCTATCCACTCTACACCACTCATTTTATACATTGCAAATTAGTCTTCAATCAGCTTCCTCTATTCCAAAGACAACCCCAACCTAGCCGATCTTGCCTTATTGCATTCCAGGCAACTTGTTTAAATGCAGGCATTTGGCAGTTTTTCTAAACATCTGAGCTGACTGTGTTTTGGTAATACAATAATCCAAGGCACTAAACACAAGGAAATAGAATAATGATTCTTTGAAGTGTTGTCATCCTGTCAATTAGCAGTAGCAGTGCAGGAAGGACAGTGACTTCATGTTGGTTTCCATTTTGAAAAAAAATTCATGCGTCAGATTTGGCCAATAGATGGCTCTCTCTCCCCAGTCAGCAAATAGGAGCTTCATTGACACACTCTGGGGCCTTTAAGTATGAGATCCAGGCTGCTGCACCCAGGGGATATTAAACCAGGGCTGCATTTTCTGCCTAGATGTAAAGGATCTTTCAATCGCTATCTGATGTCTTAGTCAGTATTTATCTCTTGATTAATTGTTAAACTGATTATCTGGTTGTTTATGACATTGCTGTTTGAGACGTAATATGTGCTGCTACATTTCTTAAGTTACATCAATACCAGTTTACCAGTTCTTCATTAGCTGTAAAGCACTTTAGAAGATTGTAATGTTAGGTGTTGTATAAATTAGAGTTTTTTTCCTCATAGGCATGCGATTATTGGTGCAAGTCCTTCCTTAAGCTTTTTTATTACTTTTGTTACCAATCATGTAATTACTTGAAAACACAAAGAAACTGCTGGAAAAACTTGTCGGGTCTGGCAGCATCTGTGGAGAGAGAAAGAGAGTTAACAATGAGTCCTGTTAATGAAGTGAAGAAGGGTGACGACTCAAAGTTAACTCTGTCACTCTCTCCACTGGTGCCAGATCTGCTGAGTTTCTGCACCAATTTGTTTTAGTGTGTTTCAGATTTCCAGCAACGCAGTTTGTTTTATTAATATGCAATTACTTAGGCTCACCGTATTAAGGTAGATTTGAGACTGGTTCAGCTTCTCAGTTCCTGCCTGAAAGAAATTGTAGATTTCTCCCTAGCAATGCTCTGGAAATGAGCCCCAGAAGCTTCCATTTGCTCAGTCCTGACTTTGTCACCTCTAGACTGTGCTATTCCATATTCTACCTTCCCTATTCAAGCCTTTACTTGTGTGACTGACAGCCAATGTTAGCAGTGGTTTTAGTGTAAAATTCTTCAGCTGATTATTTTTGGCGAGGCACCTGTTTTGTCATGTGTTATGGAGGACTGCTTTCTGCAAGCCTCAGTGAACATTCTAGTGCTATCTTAGCAATGGTGCCCCTCTCATCTGACATTTGTCGGAGTCTATCATTACACTATATCTTGGAGGTCTCCCACTGCCTGGATACCCTGGGACAGATCAGAATGTCTGTCACCAGTGCCGTCTTGAAACAATACCATTGTACTCCTGGATTGTAATTCTGCTATTGTCTCCGAATGCTCCTTGATATTTGCTGCTAAGCATGGCAGAGTACAGAAATTTAGCATTCCACTTTGTGGAAAGGTTTCTGAAGGCCCTCGTGGATGGGGCAGTGCAGTTGAGGGATGTCCTGCTACCACGGTTGCCAACTGGTTCAGTTCAGTCTCAGCCAACTAGAGAACAAACAGCAGTGCAGGAAAATGGGTAAGGGTAAGTGCCTCTCCTCTGCTACCTTATACTCACTCTACCTTTACAACTTCACACACCTCCCACCACCTTTACCATCTAGTGAATTATAGTGCAAACTGGAGGAACAACATCTCATCATTAAACTAGACACTTTACAGCCTTCTGGACTTAGTATTGAGTTTGGTGCCTTCAACTTGTAAACACGTCTTCCCCACCACCCCCTCCATCACACCTAATTATCCTTTCAAGTCTGGCAGGAGACTCTCCATTTTTCTGCTGTTCTCACGTTCCAATCACTTAAGCTAGACTAACAACATCTTTTCTTCATCAGCAGCCTACACCCACTACCCCCAGAACCGCTCTTTCCACTTCCCCCAACCCAAACTACAGCATGAATACTCTCCAATTCACACTTCAGCTCTGAAGAGTCGTCTAGACTCAAAACATTAGCTTTCCTTCTTTCCATGGATGCTGTCTCATCTACTATGATCTCCAGCATTTGTTGTCTTCAGTCATGCTTGAAACATTAACTGTGTTTCTCTTCGCAGTTGCTGAACCTGCTGAGTTTCTTAAGTATTCTCTTTTTTGTGTCTTCGTAGATTTTGCAAGGAGCTGTCCCTCCACCCCAAGGCCCTTTCTCCCTCTTGTGTTGCTGCAGCTTGCTAACCTTTTCAGTAGCAATTGCAGCAGTGAACGAGTCAATGATTTGGAGGATCAGTGACCCAACCCAAGGCCTGGAATATAGTGGTGAGTCTTTGGGTTTCCTCTGGGAATTGAAGGTTTCCCACTTTCATTTTCAGTGTCCAGCAACCACAGTATTTCACAGGAGGAAAGAAGGATCTGTTTGTTAGGAGGGGTTCTCACACCTACATGATCCTTGATCTGAGCACCTTGAAGCAGTTGTTCAGGGGCAGGCAGTGGAGTTCTGTCAACCCACCTAGCTCTTGTAGAAGGAGAGGTTCTAAGCCACATCCTGGCTGAAGGTCAGCATCTTGTTGGGAGTGTTAATATAACCCCAACAGGAGTATAGGGCCTGGACCGGTTTAAGCAGCTCCTTTCAGCTGATAAGGGACAGCCGGCAATGTTCACAGCCACTGAAACTTGAAGGAATTGTTTTGGGCTGCTGTAGAAAGATTGAGAGAAGAGGCCTGGGCTCTGGGTGTGTAGCTAAGTCACCATCCTCCTGGCGACTGTCCCACTGAGTCATTGGTATGCGTAGGCAGCTCCTGGCTACTCCCCACAGTGGACAGATGAGGAATTTATTTTTACTGTTGTGAATCTGTGGAATTTTTAACCATGTAAGGTTGTTAAGGCTTAGTCATTAAGCGTACTCAAGGCAGTGATAGATCCAGAGTTATTGGAAAAAGAGAAGAAACTGGAATTAAGGATTGTCAGATCAGTGATCTCAATGAATAGCGAAGCAGACTTGATGGGCTGAATGGTCTACTTTTGATCTTGTGGTCACGTTTGTGTGGGCCTGGAGTGATGTGGACGCCACTGAGTCAGGATGGCAAATTTCATTCATTAAAAGGACATTAGTGAACTAGATGGGGTTTTTCTGACCATTAATGTTACCGTTACTGAGGCAAGATTTTGGAGGGGGTGGGTCCACTAATTAGTCTACTTTAGTAAACAACACGTGAGACTGTTGTAGTTGGGCTAATCTAGAATTTATATTTAGCAAAATTAAAGCTATACAGCAAAAATATTTGTAAGCAGAAAGTCACAAAACGGAAATTACAGTAAAACAAGTACTGTTGAAAGTCTGAATTGAAAATTGTATTCTTAAAAGGGAATAAACTAGCCATAGTTAATCAAGAAAGTTAACAGTAGTATCAAATCGAAGGAAAATAAGTGTGGCAAAGATTTATGATATGTCCGAGGATTTGGAAAGTTTTAAAAACCAACAAAAGATAACAAAAAAAGGAGAAAATTAAACTTTGACAGTAAACTAGTAAGTAATATAAAACTAGACAGTAAAAGCTTCTTCAAATATACATAAAGGAAGATAGAGACCAAAGTCAATGTTGGCACATCAGATTGTGGCTGGAGAAAACATAATGTGAATCAGGAAATGGTACAGTAGTTGAATGAATAGTTTTGTTTTTCAATTTTCACAGTAGAAGACAGAAAATAGCATTGTCAAAACACAAATAACCAAGGGGCAAAAGGAGGTGAGGAAATCAGTAGATTAGCTATCACTAGAGAAAAGCACTAGGGAAACTAATGGAGCGAAAGACCAATAGGTCCACTGTACTTGATGGAATGCATCCCAGCTGAAAATGTGTTGCTGGAAAAGCACAGCAGGTCAGGCAGCATCCAAGGAACAGGAGAATCGACGTTTCGGGCATAATCCCCAATGCATCCTAGGACATTAAAGGAAGTAGCTGTAGAGAGAGTGGATGCACTGTTAATAAGCCTGTGTGTGTTTTAGAATTCTTAAACTTGGGAAAACACCAGAGGATCGGAAAATCATCAACATAATATCCTTGCTCAAAAAGGGGAGGAAAATAAATAGGTATATGTCGGCCCATTAACTTAACAACTGTCACTGGGAAAATGTTAGATTCTCATAAATGATCTGCTATTGCATCCTTTAGAAATGCATGATAGAATCAAGCAGAATCAGCTTGGCCTCAAAAGGAGAAAATATGCCTGACCAGTCTATTAAATTTCTTTGATAACATGCAGGGATGAGAATAAGGCATCAGTGCATATATTTGATTTCCAAAAGGCATTTTGATAAGGCACTGCATGTAAAACTACTAAATATGAGCCCATTGTATTGGTGGTAGTATATTACCATTGAGAGAGATTGGCTGAGCAATAGAAAATGGATTGGGATAAGGAGACATTTCAAGATGGCAAAGTAAAATTGGGGTACCACAGGGATCACTGCTGGGACCACAATTATTTACAAGATATATTGATCACTTGGTTGAGGAAAGTGAATGTGCTATAGCCAAGTTTGCAGATGACACAAAAATAGGTGGGAAGACAAGTGGTGAGTTCTGTAATTCCCAGGGATTTTCCTATTCCCTTTCTTGAACAGAGGAACAACATTTGCCTCCCTCCAATCAATCAGTACTACCTCCTGTGGAGAATGAGGATGCAAAGATCATTGCCAGAGGCACAGCAATCGCACTCCTCACTTCCCATGGTAACCTTGGAGTCTGCTCCTGGGAACTTAACAATCTTGATGCTTCCCAGAGTTTCCAGCACATCCACTTCCTTTAATATCAATCTGTTCAAGCCTTTTAACCTGGTCCATGGTGTTCGCACTATCAACAAGGTCCCTCTAGTGAATATTGAAGCAAAAAAAAACATTTTGCGCCTTCCCTCTAACTTCAGACTCCAAGCACAAGTTCACTCCATTATCTCTGATTGGCCCTACCCTCTCTCTGATCATTCTCTTATTCCTCATGTACACATAGAATGCTTTTGGCTTATCCCTAATCCTTCCCGCCACCTCTTTTTTTTGTGTGTGTCCTCTCCTAGCTTTCTTCAGTCCATTTTTGAGTTCTTTCCTAGCTACCCTGTAAACCTCTAAAGCTGTGCCAGATCCTTGCTTCATCAACATGAAGTAAGCTTCCTTCTTTTGACGAGAAGCTTCTCTACTCTTGTCATCCAAGGCTCCTTCACCTTACCATTCCTTGCTTGTCTCAGTGGGACAAAGTTATCCAACACTCGCAATAAGTGCTCCTTAAACAACCTCCGCATCTCTGTTGTGCCTTTCCCATAGAACAGTTGTTCCCAATTTATACTCCATAACTCCTGTCTAAAAGCTGTATAGTTTCCCCTGCCCTAATTAAAGCCCTTCCCTTACTGTTGGGGTCACTGTCTATCCCACTGAGAGATCTAACACCTTGCCTGGCTTGTTGCATAGCACCAAATCCAACATGCACCCACCCCAGTCAGCATATCTGCATACTGAGTCAGAAATCCTTCCTGGACACACCTGACAAAATTGGCTCCATCCAGACCATCTGCACTAAGGAGGTTTCAATCAATATGAGGGAAGTTGAAGTCACCCATGCCAACAACTCTGTTACATCTTCACCTTTCCAAGATCTGCTGCCCAATCTGTTTTTCCACCTCTCTGCTGCTACTGGAGGTCTATAGAAAACACCCAATAAAGTGACTGCTCCTTTCCTGTTACTGACTTCCACCCATACTGACTCAGTAGACAAACCCTCCTCAATAACTTTCATTTCTGCAGCTCTGATGCACTCTCTAATTAACAATGCTAATCCCCTCCGAAACTGTTCTTTTAAAAAGGTCTAAACTTGGAGCATCTAGCAACCATCCCTAGCCTTGTGAAATCCATGTCTGCATTATGGCCACAACATTATAGTTCCAAGTACTAATCCATGCCCTAAGTTCATCACTCTTATTCCTGACACTCCTTGCATTGAAACAGACCCATCTTCCTCTGAAAGTTCATTCCACATACAAACCAGTCTGTGTTTTAAAAAAAAACTCTCATCGTTTTTTAAATCTTTCACCTTTCACCTTGAAAATATGCCCCCAGTCTTGAAATCCCCCACCCTAGGGAAAAGACACCTACTACTGACATTATCTATGTCCCTCATGATTTCATAAACTTCCTATACATCCGTGAAAAAGGTCCCAGCTTATCCAGTTTCTCCTTGTAACTCAAATCCTCCATTCCCAGCAACTTGCTGGTAAATCTTTTCTGAACCCTTTCCAGATTAATATCCTTCTTATAACAGGGTGACCAGAACTGGATACACTACTCCAGAAGAGGTCTCAGCGACTTCTTGTACAACTTCAACACAATGTTCCAACTCCAATACTCAAAGGTTGGAGCATGGAAGATAAGCATGCTAAATGCCACCTTAACCACCCTATCTATATGTGACACAAACGTCAAAAAACTATTTATAGAACTATTGTAGAACCGAGCCCTTTATGTGTCTCGGATCTACGATACTACCCAAGGGCCTACTTTTGATTGTATAAGTCCTGTCCTTGTTTGTTTTACCAAAATGCAATACCTCGCGTTTATCCAAATTGAACCCCATCTGCCACACACCAACCCGTTGACCCAATTGATCAAGATCTCTTTGTAATCTTAGATAACATTCTTCACCATCCACTATACCACCAATTTTGGTGTAATCTGCAAATTTACTAACCATACCCCCTATATGCTCGTCTGAATCATATTCTGAGTGACAAGCAAAAGTGCACCCAGCACCAATACCTGCGGAATCATGCTATTCACAGACCTCCAGTCTGAAAAATAGCCCTCCATCATCACCCTGTCTCCTGTCGTTAAGTCAATTTTGCATTCAATTGGCAAGCTCACGCTGAATCCCATGTGATCTAACTTACTAATTAGTCTGCTAATGTTTTGCTAAAGGCTTTACTAAAGTCCAAGTAAACAATATCTAGCACTCTGCCCTCATCGATCTTGGTTATTTCCTCAAAACTACGCAAACAAGTTTCACACACTATTTTCCTTGAACAAAACCATACTGTTTTTTCTAATCATTCCTTGCTTCTCCAAATGCATATAAATCCTATTTTTCAGAATTGCTTTTAACAATTTACCCACTGCTGAAGTCAGACTCTCAGGTCTGTAGTTTCCAGGCTTCTGTTTACACCCTTTCTTAAACAAAGGCACAACATTAGCCACTCTTAAGTCACCTAGCACACCTCACATGGTTATAGATGATACAAATATTTCTGCAAGAGACTCTGCAATTTCCTAACTTCTCACAATGTCACATGTCAAGTCCTGGAGATTTATCCACCTTTTGAAGTTTGAGAAGATTTGTAGTTCAGGTTGTAAGTTTGCTCGCTAAGTTGGTAGATTTGTTTTCAGATGTTTCAACACCATGCTAGGTAACATCAGTGAGTCTCCGGTGAAGTGCTGGTGTTCTGTCCACTTTCTATTTGTGTATGTTGGTGTATTTAAGTGGGTGATATCATTTCCAGTTATTTTCCTCAGAGGTTGGTAAATGGGATCCAAACTGATATGTTTATTGATGGAGTTCTTGTTTGAATGCCAGGCCTCTAGGAATTCCTATCCGTGTCTCTGTTTAGCCTGCCCTAAGATGGATGTGTTGTCCCAGTCAAAGTGGTATCCTTCTTCATCTGTGTGTAAGGATACTAGTGATAGTGTGTCATGTCTTTTGATGGCAAGTTGGTGTTTGTGTATCCTGGTGGCTAGTCTTCTGTCTGTCTGTCCAATGTAGTGTTTGTTACAGTCCTTGAAGGGTATTTTATAAATGACATTCGTTTTGCTGTTTATTGGTACAGGGTTCTTCACGTTCATCAGTAGCTGTTTGTGTGTTGGTAGGTTTGTGGACTACCATGATGCCAAGGGTTGGAGTAGTCTGGCAGTTATCTCCAAGATGTTTTTGCATGGTAGTGTGGCTAGAGTTTCTGGGTGTGTTTTGTTTTCTTGTTTGGGTTTGTTGTTTAGGAATTGGTGGATTGTGTTTATCGTGTACCCGCTGTTTTGCCTGTAGTTTCTGGGTGCTGCAGTGTGTTGTGGCTCATTTTAATAATGTCCTGATGCAGCTCTGTTTGTGGGTGTTGGGATGATTGCTCCTGTATCTGGTCTGTGTATGTTGCTTTCCTGTAGTTGCTGGTCTGCAGTTCTCCATTAATTGTTCATTCCACTGTGACGTCTAGAAAGGGGAATCTGTTGTTCTCTTCCTCTTTTGTGAAATTTATTCCGGTAAGGATGTTGTTGATGTAGGTTTCCTTTAATTTGTTCTGTTGTGATGATAAAGGTGTCATCCATGTAGTGGACCCAAAGTTTGGGTTGGATCATGGGATAGGCTGTTTATTTGAGTCTCTGAATTATTGCTTCTGCTAAGAATCCTGATATGGTGATCCCATGGGTGTTCCATTCATTTGTTTGTAGGTCATGTCTTTAAAGGTGAAGTGGGTAGTGAGGCACAGGTCTACTAGCTTGAGGATGGAGTTGGTGCTGTCTGGGCTTTGAGTTCTTGGTTCGTCTAGTAGTGTGATAAATGTTTCTTTGGCCAGGCAGATGTTAGTTGATATGAATAGGGCTATTAGATCGAAGGAGACCATGACTTCATCCTCTTTGTGTCTTTGTTCAGAAAATCTTGGGTGGAGTGGATAGAGTCGTATGAGTCTTCTACTACATATTTCAGTTTTTGATGGAGATCCTTTTGCTAGTCAGTATGTTGGTGTGATGGCAAGTGAGACGATGGGTCTGAGGAGGGCCCCTGGTTTGTGTACTTCAGATAATCTGTAGAAGCAAGGTGTTTTGGATCCATCAGGTTTCATTTATTGGAGATCTGTCTTGTTATTTTTGCCTGATTTTATGGAGTTTCTTCAGTTAGTTGTGATACAGTTTTGTCGCTGTGGAGTTGAGTCTATTGCCACCTGTTGGAAGGTGTTGATATTTGTGAGCAGTGAGTTCAGCTTTTAAATGTACTATGTTCTGTTTAGGATGACACTCCTGCACCCTTTGTCTGCAGGTAGGATTACAATGTTTCTGGTTTTTTTTGAGTCTTTCTAGGGTTTTCCTTTCCGGTGTGTTGAGGGTGTTCCCTTCTTTGTTCCTGCTTCGTGTTGGTGCAATTGTTTGTCTGATGGTCTGCTGGCTTTCTTCCATGCATTCATTGTCATTCAATGTTGATTCCAATGCTGCTACGAAGTCCATTTTGTCCACGCAAGCTACTGATGAATGTAAAGGATCCTGTACCAATAAACAGCAAAACAAATGTCTGCAAAGACTGCATCAAACACTACATTAGACAGACATCAGAAAACTAGCTACCAGGATACTTGAACACCAACTAGCCATCAAAAGACATGGATCACTATCGCTAATATCCCTACACACTAAAAACGCCATCCTATATTCCCAATTCCTTCGTCTCCACCGCATCTACTCCCAGGAGGACTAGTTCCAAAACCGTACAACCCAGAAGGCCTCCTTCAAGGACTGCAATTTCTCACCAGACGTAATCGACGATGCCCTCCACCGCATCTCTTCCACTTCCCGCCCCTCCAACCGCCACCAGGACAGAACGCTCCACCGCATCTCTTCCACTTCCCGCTCCTCCGCCCTTGAGCCCCGCCCGTACAACCGCCACCAGAACAGAACCCCACTGGTCCTCACGTACCAACACACCAACGTCCATGTTCAGCGTATCATCTGCCGTCATTTCCGCCACCTACAAACGGACCCCACCACCAGGGATATATTTCCCTCCCCTATCAGCGTTCAGAAAAGACCACTCCTTCTGTGACTCCCTCGTCAGGTCCACACCCCCCACCAACCCAACCTCCACTCTCGTCACCTTCCCCTGCAACCGCAAGAAATGTAAAACTTGCGCCCACACCTCCCCCCTTACTTCCCTCCAAGGCCCCAAGGGACACTTCCATATCCGCCACAAATTCACCTGCACCTCCACACACGTCATCTATTGCATCCGCTGCACCCGATGTGGCCTCCTCTATATTGGAGAGACAGGCCGCCTACTTGCGAAACGTTTCAGAGAACACCTCTGG